>NC_048220.1:60007716-60129265 GCF_002007445.2 Ailuropoda melanoleuca | reverse complement strand
TCCTTTTATTTGTGATTTATATATATATATATATATATATATATATATATATATATGATAGGTATCTGTAATTTGCAGTACTCTGCCAGCGCTGAGAGGGACGTATGCTGTGATCTTATCCGAGGAAACAAAGCATAAACGCAAGTAACCAAACAATAAGTAGTACAAAGGATGTCAGAAAACCGAGTTGAAGGGCTAAGGGAAGGATTTTTGAAAATATAGGTCACTGAATGGATCAGAATTAGAAGAGCACAGCAAAGTCAAGGCCGGTATGGGTATGACATATTCGGAGTGTGAAAGAGAAAAGCAGCCTCTTACATCTGGAGTTAGCCTGGACTGGGAATTGGTGTTGTGAATGTAAACAATTTCAAAGAACATCAGCATTATACAAAGTTACTCTGTGTCAGTGATAGATCAAGAAAAGAGTAAAATCATTCCTTTATCATATCTGAACATAGACAAAACATGAACATTGTTCAAGTAACAAAAATGACCAAACATCACCATATCCAGTCTAATATGCTGAGTTCCGCGTCTTTACCAATTACTACCTTAACCTTGGATTAGTCTTTCTTCCAAGTGAAATTTAGTAAGACAAAGTAAGAGAAAATAAGCCCAAATTTTGTAACTCTTGACATCTTTCTTTGCTGAGATGCCCATGGTTCCTCAGGGTGTTCGGTCTCCCTTAATGCAGTGAGTAATAAGCCTAGCTTGTTTAATTATAACTATGTTCCTGGTGATCTTTGACTAGTGGGAATCAGGAAGAAACCACTGATACATAAGCCTGGGAAAGTGGTATTAGAATAGATTGTGAAGGGTCCTACTAACCTAAGTTTTATGTTATTCATCTGTGGGAGAGCATATATTGTCTCAGATGGCTCATTTATACAGCAGGAGTAAACGAAATCTTGCTTTGAAAACTCGGTATAAAATATATGCTTTAATCTTAAATAGCTTTTGAAAGAGAAAAGTCATGCTTCTCCATCCCCAACCCATTTTAAAAAGTTAAGAAGTTTCGTTTCTACTAGTAACTTCTGATTAAGTAGAGATGCATATAATGCATTATAATTGGTGTTCTCCTCCTAATGGAGAATATATGACATTAAGTTTTCTTAAATGTGCCTCAAGGCTTTTATGTATTTCTGGATTGTCCTTTACAGTGTAATGTAAATAATAGTGTTGCCAGATTGCAGGGCTCTTGTCTCATGGAGTCAAAGAATGAATCTTCTGGACACAAAAGGGTGAAGTGAAGTGAAAGTTTATTAAGTGAAGGTGAGAACAGGAAGGAAAGTAAAAGCTCTCTAGAGTGAAAGGGGTCCCGAACACGTTGCCACTGAGGGACTTTAGGGCCAGTCTTTTATTGAAAACGTGACCTGGAAGCTTGTCGCCTTGAGATTCTTGTGCCATCTTGGTTTGAGCAAGGACTGTTGATAACACCCTTAATGACTTGCTTCTTTGATCTGGTCATTTTCTGTGATAACAATGTAGCCGCCAAAGAAAAATATTCCCTAACATCCAGGGCCAGGTGGTCTGGTCTATTCCTTTATCTCTTGTTCACTTTGTCCTAGTGCTTCTGCCTGCCAGAAATAGTTTCAGAGCCTAGTCAGGCCCCCATCCCCCCATCTCTCCTTGACTATACCTTAACCCTCTCCTTACTCAGTATCCCCTGTACATTTGGTTCATTGTAACTTCTAGTTCACATTATTTGAGTCTCCTCTGTGTATCTAGCTTTCGGCTAGAGTCTAGCATATGACTTCAGAACTGTCAGCCTCCTCATGGGCCCTGTGGCAAATTAAGATAGCTGTAAATCCTTTTATCAAGATACAGAGTCTATGCCTTCTCTTGCCAAATGTAGGTGGACTCTCTGTTTCGACCAAGAGAATTTGTTATAAGTGATGCTGTGCCACTGTCCTGCCCATGTCTTATACTGGCATTGTCCTTTACTGTCTTTTAGAACATTTGCCCTTGGAACCTTGAGTATTCATGGAAGAAGTTTGAGTACTCTGCTGGAGAGGCTTCCTGGAGAGTCCCCAGGAGTCCACCAAAAGGAGGTGGAGGTCAGTTCAGGTGTCAGGCATGTAAGTGAAGCTATCTTGGACCCTCCAGCTCAGTCCAGCTGCCTGCTGAAGGTCGGTGAGTGACCCCAGTCAATGCTACTTAGAGTCTGGGAAGCAGAGTAGTTCCCCTTGATGGTGATGTAGCAGCTGACATAATTTGGGGAGTGCTAAATATCCTCAGAAATACACTCTGCAGCTTTCTGATGCTCCTGATAACTTAGAAGGTAAATTGGAATGTGACTGAAAGTTGCTGAGAAGAGCGCCTGGATGGCTCAGTTGGTTAAGCATCTGACTTGGGCTCAGGTTATGATCTCACCGTCCTGGGATCGAGCCCTGTACGGGGCTCTGTGTTTAAAAACAAAAAAAGAAAGAAAGAAAGAAAAGAAAGTTGCAGAGATCCCTTATTCCTTCCATGATTACTCACCTTTTTATTAATGGCTAGATACCACCCACAGAACATATTCTTGATAATTATTTAAAAGTGTTTTTGTCAAAAAGCCAAACTGAGCACTAGGGAAAATTTCATATTAGTTTCCGTATTATTTTTCTTAATTGTTAATTAGAACTAATTAATAAATTAGTTAAATAACTAACATACCCTGAGTTTAGGGATTTTAAACTAATTTCAATCTCTTTTTTTAAAAGATTTTATTTATTTATTTGACAGAGAGAGAGACAGCCAGCGAGAGAGGGAACACAAGCAGGGGGAGTGGGAGAGGAAGAAGCAGGCTCCCTGCAGAGGAGCCTGATGCGGGTTTCCATTCCAGGAGTCCGGGATCACGCCCTGAGCCGAAGGCAGATGCTTAACGACTGGCCACCCAGGCACCATAATTTCAATCTCTTAACATTTGCTATGGAGCAAAGAAAAACTTTAAAGAAATTTTGCAATCTTCCATTTTTGAACAGGTATTGTGGTAAATTAAAGATGGCCACAGTATCTTTTTGTAACTCTTCCCTTTGAGAGGTGGGATTTAAGTCCCCTCCTCTTGACTTTAGTGACCTGCTTGACCAATAGAATGCAACAGAGTAACCTTCTGAGACTTCCGAGTTTGGCTTATCAAAAGCCTTGCAGTTTCCATTCAGGCAACTTGGAATGTTTTCTTGAGAGAAGTCAGCCACCATGTAAGAAGTCTAACTACCCCAAGGATACCAGGACTGTAAGCGAGCCCAAGCTAACCATTTAGAGAAGCCACATGGGGGAAAGGTGGGGAACATTTAGGGGCGAAAATAGACCAGATCCTCCCCTGACTCTTCTTGCCATCCCCCAGCCTGGGCGCCAGATATATGAGTAAAGAAGCCTTTAGGTGATTCCAGCTACGGTCATGATTTGCCTACAGTTTTATGAGTTACATTAAACAAGAATTGCCCAGCTGAACCCATCAGCCTCCAGAACTGTAAAAGAAAATAATAAATGATTGTTTTAAGTTGCTAAGTTTTGGGGTAGTTTGTTATACAGGAGTACAAACCTGTACCTGGTATCATGCACAGTTTCTTATACATGTAGCCTAACAATCTAAATCCGGTCATAATAGTTGGCAAGAAAAATGTGAATCATCCTAGAGAAACTTTTGATTCAGTATGATACTCTTTTGCTATAAAATGAATTTCAAGAGAAATGAGACATTTCACATATTGGTACAAAATAGAAAACATCTTTAGGGACATGAGGTTTACTCCAAAGTTATATTTTAAAAATAAAATCCAATTATTTTAAGTAGTGAGTAGGGTGTATATCATAGAGTGAGCAGTGTACTTTCTAGACTCATAGGAGTCTTTGGAGACTGAAATTACATTATATAGAACAGTATTTCTAAAAATTAAAGTACAATATTTGTCATTTCTCTCAACAACTGCTATATAGGATTTTAAGAACTAGGTTAGAGTTTATTTAGAAATAGATTGTTTAGTGAATAAATTATGTTTCTGTCCTACGTTGAAAAACTCAAGTTAATATGTTTCTTTTGGTCTTAAGTTTTCAGAATTTCTCATACTGCAGAATTAAAGTCAGAACTCGGTGTTAGCTTTTATTTGAAATTTTACATTTGTAGGGGAAAAATAACACCTGGTTTTAGGAAAAGACAAAATGTAATTCCACTGTGGCAATGAGGGTTGGAAAATATTCTGCCAGCCTTCTGAATGATTTAGCGATGACCAACTGGATGAAAAAGTTCTGCCAAAAAAATGCGTACTTGATCAAGCTGTATATTTTACTCTTCCTTTTGTTTCACTACTTTTGAATACCATTTTTTTCCTTTAAAGTATTTCATGTTTCTTATTGCAATTTTATTGTAGGTTTAAAAACGATTCATTTTTTGGATAGTGAGTAAGAGACAGCCAAAGGCTAGGTAGGGAGAGACAGGTAGGGGGCGATGTGACTAGGGTCACACAGTGGGTTCCATAACCAGGCTCACAGAAATCCCAGATGTGGAGAAATGTTACAGACAAGATGTTAACCAGAGAGAAGGGAACATAACAAATCCATCTTGTTTGTTCTAAATATAGACAAGATATTTTCATAATATTTACAAATCTACCTTGTTTGTCCTAAATGTTATGGACAAGATATTTACCAAGTTCCCTGGTCAGTTTTCTATAAAAGACTGACCTTAAAAGCCCTCAGTGGCAACCCATTTGGGACCCCTCTCACCTAGAGAGTTCCTTTTCTTTCCTTTCTGTTCTCACCTTTACTTAATAAACTTTCACTTCACCCTTTTTTCAGCGAGATTCATTCTTCGACTCTGTAAGACAAGAACCCTGCAACCCTGCAACAGTAATATAATTATTTGTCATTGAGAATTGCCAAGTATAGGTAGATATATTTTTTACAAAATGAATACAGAAACTAACATTTCTTAATTTGAAAATCACTGATTCTAGTTATAGTCATGTTCCATCTCCAACCTGACTTAACTTGCATGGAACTTGTTTTTACTGCTTTGAGCAGGTTTCTTTAAATTCCCCATGGCATCTCCTGGTTGTTTGTATAACTGGGATACTAAGTGATTAAATAGTTTTATTTACTTATTTTAGGGAAACATAATTTAAATGAGGAAGGGGATTTTGAAAACCAATTTGATGCATCATTCTAAAAAATCCTTTTTTGTTAGAGTAGAAGAAAAACGGAGGAGATACACGACAGTAGAACCAGCTTTGTTACATTACATGTGATGATTGTAAAGAATTGTGCAGATAAGGAGCATCTGGAAATCTTGATTTATAACCAGGCCCATTACTGCTGATCAGTGCATATAAGCTGCTGCTATATTTTGATCTTTCAGGTGAGATCGCAGGAATCAGGTCATAGGCACTCTGTTCCTCTAGACAATGGGCTGGCAACTATATGGTTAATACAGTCCATCAAGATGTGTCTGTTTATGTTGTAAGAGTTTTTGTATTTGGCTTTTCAGCTTGAACTTACAATTAAGAAAAATGTGTATTTCTTGAGAATATTTCTGCAGTTGAGTAAATTATTACCGAACTCACCAAACAGTTCTTTTAAACGTTTCAAGTAATTATAAAATTATTACACAAAGTGAGTTAGGCTTCATTTCCAGTTCTCTTCACGTCTCTCAATTTAAGTTGGACTCTCACTGAACAGCATTCTAAAACTTTGTCATCGAATGTGAGTTGTGCTCAGCATCTTCTCCCCACTTTGTACTAAGGGATATTATAAATATCAGGCTTATGAATCTCATTGCAGGGTTTACTGTGGAGATTTTTTGTTTTTCCTTTGAGGATGTGTTTCAATATATTTCACATGGTCATTTTTATGAGGACCCACAGGACAAATTTTTCTCTGGTCTTAGAACTAGAATAAACATGCTTTTCCTGGGTAGCTGATTTGCTTTTGCCTTATGAGTACTGTGAATAGCAGACTTCATTGTAATTTTCTCCTTGTACTGTTCCTACGATCCTTAGAGCCAAATGTGTGACCCACCTTTAGTGGAGATGATGGATCCGTTATGTTTACTTCACTCCCAGCTCCATCTTCTTTTCTCAATTTATTTTCTCTTGTTTCACTTACTTCCCCAATTTTACATTTATTTTATCTTGTTATATAGTATGTGTCTTTGTTCTATACCTCAAATGTTTTCTGGAACAATATCAGCATGTAAATAAACTAATAAATCATAAATTTTTCTCACATAGCAAGTTGTTGTAGTATTACTTAGTTTATCAGTTTTTCTCTTTGCTCTTTGGAGCCTGGGCTTGATAAGGTAACTAAAGCTAGCTAACATAACAAATGATCCCCCAAATTTTAATGGTTTATTACAATGAAGCTTTTTTTTTCTAAGTCATAGTCTGAATCAGATTGTTCAGCATACGATCTTCCACATGGTAATTCAAGTGTCGTCATCCTCTTGTGCTCTGCTCAAACCTCTGGATTGACCGTGCCTGCCACCATCCTAAGAAAGAGAAGGAGGCTCACACAGGATTGTTCAGGGACCAGGTCAGTAGGTGGCATGCACTGCTTATATCCAAATTCTATTATCTGAATCAATCATGGGCTACCATCTAAATTCAGGGGGTCTGAGGAGTTGAGATTTCTGTGTGTCTTAGAGGAAACTGGAAATGCTTTGGTTGAACATATAGCATCCCCTCTCCAGAGACCTAGTTTCTTGCTGAAATCTTACAGAGTGCCTTTATAAGAATTTGATTTCCAGGGGTTATATATACTCTCGGAACCTGGCTAAAGTGGTTGTAAATTGTCATAATTGTTCTATAGTCTCTCGTTCTTGCACATTTCCCCAGAGTTGCACACTCCAGCAAAATATTATCACCTGGAATCAGACTGACACCGATTCAAATCACAATCTACCCTAATTATTTGGCTTTGGGCAAGTTGCATGATCTTTTTTCATCTTTCAAGTGGGGCAATAATGTTACCTACTTTATAGGGTTACAAGAAGGATTAATTGAAATATATGCTGCTTCAAAGTGTTACATTAGCAAATTCCCTGTGACATATGTCAGTTTTTAATTAACTTTCTTCCTCAATGGTCTGAAGTATATAGGTCTGAAATACAAAGAAGTTCATGTTCTATTAGAGTGTAAGCTCTCTGAGTGCAGCAAGTTTTTTTTTTTCTTATCCCTTATGTATCCATCTTAAGAATCCTACATAGAGACACTCCTTGAAATGTTTGCTGAAAACAATGAACAAATTATGTGGCAGTTTCAATTTAAATACAAATACTTTGTTTCGAGTGTGAGATTATGATTTATTTTTTCAAATCCACATTATTGAGGCATTAGTAATGTGCAATAAAACATGTCAATTTTGAGCAGGCTGTTCAGTGAGTTTGACAACTGTATAGACTTGTTAACCAATGCCACAATTAAGATAGAGAACATTTCAATCACCCATAATTTACTTTTAGCAATGAAATAATACTTTAAGAGGACTGACTTGTTAATTGCTTCTGAGCACCCTAATCTTTGATGCCTGGATTTTCTTAATTAAAGCCAAAACTGCACGCAGTGTTATATAATTTGACTCTACTGCAAAGTTTTTTCAACAGGGGACAATTTACAGTATGGGCTAGATAATTCTTTGTTGAGGGTAATGTCCTGCACATTATAGGATGCTTAGCTACATTTTTGGCATCTACCCACTAGATGCTAGTAGCACTTCCCCTCTGAAGTTGTGACAACCAAATTTGTCTCCAGATGTTACCAAAAGTCCTCTCTGCTGGCAAAATTGTTCTGGGTTGAAAACCACTGCCCTATGGCTATCTCTTCACAGCAGCATGAGTCAACAGACCATACACTTGGTCTAAGCCAGTCCTTCTGCCCTTGCTGAGATCCATCTGGAGAACTGCAATGACTCACCCTTCTCAATGAGGGAAGGGCCAACTGCTTAGCATCGTGCAGTCTGCTGGCAGAGTGCCCACTCCCTTTTCTGTCAGCAGTGTGTGCTATCCACTGCCTGCAGTGTTGAACATTTATAAGCTTCCATTGATCCTCCCCTCTGTTCCACACTGTATCGAGGGCAGATGGGAAGTGATATTAAAGCTTGCTTTTGTTTTATTCCTATCTTGTGAATCTGTGTTTTCTGAGAGCCACTCATTTAGAAGGTAATGAACCTATCCTTAGTTCTACCTTTAAAATAGACAATTAGTTTTTAATTAAATGAACATGTGTGCTTAGCGCTCTATCTGGCAAGTAGCAATGCTCAATACATAGCAGCTGTTATTATTACTTCCATACCACTGATTGTCTGTGCTGCTGTTTTTCCCTCTTGTGGGATCACTCCTACTTTCCTCATACTGCTATCATCAGCTTTTGTATTAAGGTTGCAAAATCTATGCTCATATGTCCCAAAGATACCTTGTCAAGCCACCCAGGCCATCAAGGCACTCCTACCCTCCTGGCCTCATGGGTCACTGATCACACATTTCCCAGCTTTTCATGTAAGGTTTTTTAAAATCAGTTCCTTAGGAAATTCTATCATCATTTGACTGGGAAGGAACTTCTTCCTTGACTGGGGCCATGAGGAAGACCATCCTCAGAAGGAAAAACCCCAGACATTCTGTCTCTGATAGTTTCCTAGTTTTCTCACTGTCCTTGTCTAGAAGAGCTACGACGGAGCTCTGTACTCGGACCTCATGCACTTTTTGACTGACAAAGGTAAACAGAGCATTGGATTAAAAACGTCTACTACAGTTCATTAAAGATAAATAGCAAATTGTTAAAAAGAGAATATAAAAATGTGAGACAGAACACCTCTCTTACTAAACGAGGACATTAGAATATCGTTCATTGTTGTGAGAAGAACCCGAGTGATGCAAGAAACCTTGAGTGTGAGGACTATTGAAGTGTGGGTTATTTTCATTATTACTGTGTTATTTGTAGATGTATAGGTTATTATCAACTTGGAAAAGTTTTGAAGTCATTGCTGAACAAGTCTGAATTTTGTATTCTTATCCCACAGCTATCAGCATTAACATAGCTTTTGGCACTCAGTATTCAGGGAAGCAAGATCCAAAATCCCTAGAGCTCAAACTATTGTGTCACTTGGTATTTTTCAAAGTCTTTTTAGAAACTCATAAGCAGAAATTGGAGGTGTTTTTCCCCCCTCTTTCTCTTTGCATTCCTGCTGTAGAAATCCTATCCTGAAGGAAGGAAATGATAGGAGAGGGTAGAGTTAAAGGTAATTTATGGTTAATAAAAAACAGGTGATGAATTGAAAGTTATAATAAAAAATTAATATAAAAAAAGTTATTTTCCCAGGACACAGGTTTTTACTGTGTGAAGTAAAATAACTGATGTGAATTATATTCACTTCTCAGAGTAGTCTTGTGCATATATTGGGGAAGTAGACAAACCTGACTACAGCGGAATAAAAAAAAACCCGGTACTTCCTACCATTCTCAAAAGGAAAGTAAAATCTTTGATTCTAAACTTAGAGACAAAGGCTTAGATATACAGAAGAATTTGACTTAAATTCACAATCCAGGAACTTTCTAGAAGGCAAGATTACCTAGGAAAGGTTGGCGGCAGCGGGGGGGGGGGGCCGCGGGGATTGATTCCTGGAAGCACCAATTGGATTAAAGAGAGTGGTTAAATCAACAGGCAAGATGACAAATGATAAACATATGCATAATTGCATAATTTTGTTCTGGAAAAGATTTTTCCCTTTCTCTCTCTTTTGCTCATGTGAACCATGAGAATTTGTTGAAAATATATAAGTCCAATGTTAAAATCACTTTGCAACTTCAAATGATTTGTAATTCTAGGAAAGAAATGACAGAAACAGAGGTTAAAGATTAAGGATGCCAAATTAAAATACATCAGGAAAACAATATGCTAGATTCCAAAGTTTGAATCATAAAAACTTAAAAGGTCTGACAAGGTGATTTGATAATGACAATAGGAGGAAAAGTTCTTATTCCTTTCCCTCTTAGATGCCAAACTGGTCATCTTCTTTTTGAAAGCAACGCCCTCTACCTTCTGTACTTAACCTGACTTATGTAATGCCGCCATCATTGAAGAGTTTTAATAAACTCCCCTATGAAGTCATAATAGCACTACAGACAGTGTGTGTAAAAGTGAACGTGTTATGTTGGTGCAACTCCATCCTGCACCACAAATCTACTCTTCCTCCCAATTTTCTTTTCATTAATGTCGTTTCATTTTCTGGTCATCCCAGTCCAGAATCTGAGAATTGTCTTTGAACTTATTTTTCTCTCTTTTCAAGGGACTCAGCATTTAACAGGATAGGGTGGAAAGAAAAAAAAAAAAAGACCAGAATGTTTTAAATATGTAGAAGCCGGAAGGGTCTAGACACCAGGCTGAATACTCTTTTCCTCATCCATGCACAGAGAGCTGCTCAGTGTTGCAGTGCTGACTGTTTTAAGTGAGTATCTCAGGGCAGACAATAGCTGGTTATTTCTCTCCGAGTCCAAGTGGAAGGAAGAAAGGAAAACATTCCCTCTGCATTGCTCTAAGAAAGTTAAAAACTTTATACTTGATTTTCTAGCCTCTGATTTCAAGGTCACACCGGGTTGTATAGGAGCACAGTACCTACATTAAACACAACTCTTAGGTAGAAAAATGGTGCCCTTAGTCTTTCAGCTCTTTTTTTCTTTTTTAAGATATTTATTTATTTATTTATTTATTTATTTATTTATTTATGAGAGAGAGAATGAATGAGAGAGAGAGAGAAAGAGAGAGGGAACAAGAGACGGGGTGGGGGGTGCAGAGGGAGAGGGAGCCGACACCCCACTGAGCAGGGAGCCCCACGCAGGGCTGGATCCTGGGACTCCTCCTCGATCCTGGGACTCCAGGATCATGACAGTTAACCTCCTGAGCCACTCAGCCACCCGAGTCTTTTAGTTTCAGAGCTCTACTCCTGTTCCTAAGACACAGTGACTCTTCTCTTCTGCATGTTCCTCTCCAGGACTCAAGAAACACACAACACACTCTCTCTGGGAAAAATGGGCTTTTATGAGATCTAAAATTAGTATCTTTTAAATATGTAAACAGTTGACATTATATTGGAGTGCTAATGTCTCGGAAGACTTTGCAAGTTAGCAAGAATCAAAGTCTAAGTAAAAGAAATGATGCTCCTACAGAGAATTTCAGACAACATGAAGAAGAGGAAGATTCTTTGTTTTGTTCAATTAGGACAGACTATTATGGACAAAATTTAAAATATTCGAGTGATTTCTGTACCATGTACATTTTATGAAGTCATGGACGTTTCTAGATAAATTTCTTTCCTGGGCATGTGTGCAACTATATAGTTTACATATTATATCTTAGATTACAATTGTTTTTGGTATTTGAAATTAACATATTCAATAATAATTTCTAAATAAGAATTCAATTCTTCCATATTAGTAGAAAGGTATGTTCAACTTGAAAATACAAGAAAACATGCTCTATTTTATTACATTTTCACAAAATTTTATTGTTTCTGGCATTATTAAATCATTTTTATCCCTTTCAAACATATTACTGTACAAATATAATTTCAAAGAGAGATTTAAGGCATCCACGCTAAAATTTTACAAGTTCAGCACCTTTTTTGTATTAGTGATTCTATTTGTGCATGTAGTAGATAATGTTAGACATAGTAGTATAATGGTATGTGATTTTATTAATGTGGCAGTTACGCTCATAAATAATGTAAGGAAAATTTGGATATGTCAGAAAAAACAAATGTAAACATTTAAAGTCAATTTTTCAAGAAAATGATATATATATATCTTTAATAATGTGTAACATATTAAGCTTGGTTATAGTATACAAGATGACTTTAAGGAAATAATGGAATAATCTTCAAATACCAAAAAGTAACCACAATGAAATATGGGATTTAGGTCAAATCTTTTGCTTGTGAAATATACAGATAACTGACACAAGGAAATAGATTGTGGCACAAGCCTTAATGCTCCATTTCACTTCACTTTGGTGCCTGTAGCAATAAGCACATTATGAATTTTTAAAACATAATTTACAAAATAATGAACAAAAATTAAATCTAAAAATTCATTTTGAAAGAGGAAGTGATCAAGCAATAAGAAACAGTTAATTTTTCTTAAATAGGATACGATAATTTTAGATATTTACTAATACCTAGCTATTTGTAAAATGGGAGTACATAGAAGGTTTCTAGCTTTACCTAAAATTTCATAACAATGTGTAGCTTTTCTTTGAATAACAGTTAGTCTATAAGAGACCAATGCTACAGTTTCTAAGTTCGTTGATTTTCAGTTGCTAAGAAAAAAAGGATGATGTTGCTTAAACTTGTTTGCCCCTTCTTAGATTTTATTAACAAAATCTGTGATGTGTTTTGTGTACTTGAAAATAAGATAGGCCGACAGGTGCTTCAGTACCGAAACAGAAAGAATGAAGTGTGAAATTTCATTACCTTATTTATTATCCTCATATTTTGTTTATTTAAAACAAACATTTAGGGGCGCCTGGGTGGCACAGTGGTTAAGCGTCTGCCTTCGGCTCAGGGCGTGATCCCGGCGTTACGGGATCGAGCCCCACATCAGGCTCCTCCTCTGTGGGCCTGCTTCTTTCTCTCCCACTCCCCCTGCTTGTGTTCCCTCTCTCGCTGGCTATCTCTATCTCTGTCCAATAAATAAATAAAATCTTTAAAAAAAAAATAAAAATAAAATAAAAATAAAACAAACATTTATCCCTTAAGTATGAGTGTCTTTTTTTTTTTAAACAAAGAGATGGATTAAGTAATTAAAACATGAATGGACTAAAGAAAAATTTTCCAAATTGTATAACTTTAAAAAATTAATTCCATTGTGTAAGGCTGATGAATCACAGACCTGTACCCTTGAAACAAATAATACGTTATATGTTAATAAAAATAAATAAATTATAAAAACTCAATTCCATTATATTCGTAAATGTATACTGGCTTTAGGCAGCCCAGTGAGAACAGAGGTAATTTCAGTACTTCTTTGAAGTTTATTCTTTTGTGGCCAGAAGGTAGAAGAGAATATTTTGGAAGATGTTCAACACTTAATTACCTAAATTCTGATTTTTACTAATCAATATCAATACTTTTAACCAATTGAATTAAAATGCTTATTTTATATTGTATAGTACACAGAAAATGCCAGAACTAATAAAAAATGTAAATGAAGGAAAGAAAATGGCTAATATTACCTTAGCATTCTCTTTCTTTTTACTAGCACATTAAAAAATGCCCAGTCTGCTGTCTGTGAATATTCTTGCCTATGTATGCATAAGTGGTACCAGAAATCATAAAGAATGATTGATGTTTTACTGGATTTTAATTACAACTGTGTGTAACTTTGAACTATAAAATAATCTAGAGAGATTAAGCAAAAAATTAACTATAGGAAGAAAAGCAGAATTTTTGTAGTAGGAATGTGTGTTCTCTGCCAGCAATGCAGATTTCAGGTTTTCTTGCTGATTATTAAATTCTGTCTTCTAAGGGTAAAAGAGAAATAGATGTAGAGATACAAGCTACAGCCAAAAAGAACTTTCAAATTGGTGGGACCACTAGTCCACCCAGCCCAGTAGTCTGTCCCTGATAATGAAACCCAGTCACTTTGTAGGAAGGCACTTAACATCAGGGTCTGCATGGATGTCATAATGAAACTTTATTTTGGAGTGCATCTAACTTCTATGGGCATAATGAAATGGTGTTTACACTACTAAATTTGGGGCGATTTTTTATGCAGCAGAACATCACTGGAACAGAATTCGGTATCTGGAAGTGAGGTGCTGCCACTGCTTTTGGGATTAGTCATGTCTTCCTGTGTGTGTGTGTTTCTGTTGTCACATGACATTCTTCCTGTGTGTGCTACCCAAATTTCCCTCTTTTTTTTTTTTTAAGATTTTATTTATTATTTTACAGAGAGAGAGCGCCAGCGAGAGAGGGAACACAAGCAGGGGGAGTGGGAGAGGAAGAAACAGGCTCCCAGCACAGGAGCCTGATGCTGGCTCGATCCCAGAATGCCGGGATAACGCCCTGAGCCGAAGGCAGACGCTTAATGACTGAGCCACCCAGGCGCCCCCCAAATTTCCCTCTTTTGAAAAGGAAATCAGTTGTAGTAGGCTCAGCCTAATGGCCTCATTTAACTTGATTGCATCTGCAAAGACCTTATTTCCAAATAAGGTCATTTTCACAGATACTGGGACATCAACCTATTTTTTGTGAGGCACAGTTTAAGCTGTAACAGTGGAACACCAGAAAAGTGGAGGGGATCTGGCCAGGGCACCAACAGCATTGATTGCAAGATGTGTCTAAGTTACCAGTTGCCTCCTGCATTTGGTTTTTAGATATACTGAATTACTGACATACTGAACAATTTTCAGATTCCAATGTTCATGTCTTTGCCTATGGTTGCCTAAACCATGTCCCTGGTATCCACTGCTTGGTGAAAGTTTCCTCACTTTAAGAAAGACTGCTGTATACTGAGAGCAGCTTTCCTTGACCCTCCCAGTGTCTATACCAAGTTACTCATTCCATTCCCGATGAGCTTGTTCATGAACTCATTCAAAACATTTTAATGCATATAATGTGGTACAATGCCAGATCTTAGGCATAGTGTTCGGTTACTAGGAATACTCTTGGCTCTAAAGTAGGTTACAGCCTGGTAGAATACACAAAATATAAATAATTATAACAAAGTTCAGTAAGTGATAAGGTAATCATAACATGCTGTGGTCACTGATAGAACGTCAAGCCTCAGCAGCCATTCCCCATAAAAGAGATGACACTAGGCAGAAAGATTTTGACACAATAAAGATTTACATTTTAAATGAAAAACTATAAGCGACTGCCTTCGGCTTAGCTCATGATCCTGGAGTCCCCGGATCGAGTCCTGTGTCAGGCTCCCTGCTCTGTGGGGATTCTGCTTCTCCCTCTGACTCCCCCCCATGCTCTCTCTCTCTCTCTCACTCTCTCAAATAAATAAAAAAAAATTTAAACAAAAAATAGTTCTAAATCAGTCCTTTAATAAACTACCTATGTTTGACTCTATAAATGTTCTCTACTAGTTGTTTAACAATTTTGTAAATTCATTCATTGAATCATTCCTTCATTAAATTGTACAGTTATTTCTGGAATGAGGCACTGAGTTAAGTTCTGTCACACATATGTCTGAGCTGTTTTAAAACAAACATTAAGCATAGGTAATGGAATAAAATATACTTACTGTCTTTAAAGTTAGCGTAGCTACTTTGTATTTTGAATTGTTGATCGAGCTGTATTTATCTACAATTGATTAGTTCCCTAGAAAAAATTTTGTAAATCTGTAATTTATATATCTCAAAGTAGTCCAGAAATATACCAGAGGTAATTTTCCTAAACAGACATTTTAGAATGCCTACAATTAGAGTTACAAGTGATGACTGTCTGAAATAGCAATTTTCTTGTCTTAATGGCAAATAAGCTGCTCATTATTTTTAAAAAAGTGTGCCAACCATTATTCCTGTTTAGAATGCTGCCTTTTCTTCAGAAGCCGATAAAACACTCTACTTCCCACTGACAGTGCAGTAAAGTGTGAGGGAAGCTGCCAACCTTCAAAGACTGACATAGTAAAAATCCACACTGAATTTTGATGGATTTTTTTTTTTTAAGATTTTATTTATTTGACAGAGAGAGAGCACAAGCAGGGGGAGCTGCAGAGGGAGAGGGAGAAGCAGGCTCCGTACTGAGCAGAGAGCCTGATGCAGGGCTCAATCCCTACCCTGAGATCATGATCTGAGCTGAAGGCAGTTGCTTAACTGACTGAGCCACCCAGGTGCCCTGATGGATTTGTTTTAATATTATTATCCTTAAAATAGCAATTTTCAGAGGTAAAATGCTTTAGTTTTATATTTGTCAGTCAAAGGTTTATATCCATTCATATTATTATTGTTTTAATATTGTTTTTATGTAATCTCTATATCCAGTGTGGGGCTCGAACTCACAACCCCAAGATCAAGAATCACAAGTTCTGTCAACTGAACTAGCCAGGCACCCCTGCATTCATATTATTAATACAAGTGGAGACACAGTATTTCACCAGTACATCCAATTTCTTGTATCCATAATATTATAAAACAGTAACATCAGTTGAATTCTTCTTATTGTACCCCTGCCTTATATTTACAGAATACAATAGTAAGGATGAAACAGAAATATCACATTGTTTAACAGGATTCTTAGCTTTTTCTTTTTGAATATATCTAGAATGAGGTTTGGTCAATTTTTTTTTTTTTTGGTCAAGTATCTTTATAGCCACATTAAATAAAAGAAACTGATACACATTATTCTTTCTTTTTTTTTTTTAAAGATGACTTTAAAGAACCCTGAAGTGCATATAGGTGAGGCAATAGATATGAAAAGATTTTCAGCTAGTCTTTTCTGAAAAAGTTATTCTGCTAAAAATGGTTTTTGTTTTTTGATAGTCCATTAAACTTCTTCATGACAGTATCAACACTGGCTTCTCCTTGTTCATTTTGGACACGTGGGAAGTCAGTGGTAACTGCTGCAGGGCCTGTACATTAGTGGTAACTGCTTAAGACACAGTAACAAAGTAAGACTGTGAGCTACCCTGCTTCAACAGTGTATCCTGCTAACAAGCCTTAGCTATCTCATACGGTATGTTTTCACTTGAAATCTCATTGCTTTCCTCTTTCTCAACGTTTTTTTCTTTCTTTGTCCTTTACCTTTTATTGTCCTTAAAATTTTTTTTATGTGTTGTTAACGGGAATTCATTTGTGGTATGGCTTAACTGTATTTCAGGTCATCAGATTATGAGACTGCTCCCTTGAAACATTTTTGTGCTATTGTTTTAAAAAATAATAATTAAAAAAAGTTGACATTAATAAAAAAAATCAATGTGAAATTGGAAAAAAAAATGGTTCCACTGTTCAAAGAAAACTGATCTTTCCAGAACACTGGTTGCTTAAAATTCTGCTAAGTGGCAGAGTCTACATGAGTTTTGAACTCAGTTTAACTCCAGAGCCTGGGCTTTTAAATAAAAACCTATGGAACTTGCAATTTTACGGGTAGAGAAACTTCAGTACTTCTTTCGTTGTTTTATTATCGTAATTTCATTATTTCATCTCTTTATCCACCCTTTGGAGATGCCTCTAGGACTCACTGCTCATCAGGGAGTCTGCTTCTTCCTCTGCCCCTCTTCCTCCACTCCTGCTTGCTCTCTTTCTCTCTCTCACAAAAATAAATAAAATCTTAAAAAAAAAAAAAGGAATACAACTTTTTTGCCCAGAAATCTGAGAAAATTTGGTCACTGGACACTCCATTATGCTAATATGAATTGTCTCGCACTTTAATTTGATATTTATATAGTTAGTAAGGATGAATATAGTTGGGTATTATTAGTGCTCAAATGATACAGGAAAGAGAAGTCGCAGCAGTCCACAATCTGGCAGAGTTCTACAATGACCACTCCCTAATGCCTTTCATTTAGACTTCTTTTTTTTTTTTTTAAAGATTTTATTTATTTCGTTAGGGAGAAAAAGAGGGAGAGTGGGGAGAGGCAGAGGGCGAGAAGAGAGAATCTCAAGCAGACTCAGTGCTGAGCATGGAGTCCCACATGGAGCTTGATTTCACAATCCTGTGATCATGACCTGAGCCGAAACCAAGAGTCAGAGCCACCGACTGAGCCACCAAGGTGCCCCTCATTTAGAGTTCTTAGTGAAGATCCACTTCATACAGCTGGGTACCTTACATTCATCAGCCCTAGATTGGAGGGAGGGGGGTGTGGTGGGAAACCATTACTCCAGTTACTTAATTGCCTTTTTGATCCCAATCTTGTTTATAGGGCCAAAGTTTTTGGATGAAGACATGTTCTGTGAGCCACAGATTTTATCTAAAAATGTTTTCCCCTCAAAAACAGAAACCTACCTTTTTTGGTTCTTCTTGGTTTTGTCCTACTGAGGCATGATGGATCCACCAGCACACAAATATTTTCTGTGAACTTGCATCCTAGGAAATTCCTCCCTTGATTCAATATTTCAGTGTTACAACTGCCCTCTTCTCTCTGCTTCAGCCATCAGTTCCTTAAAACCATTATCTTCACACAGTATCTCTACTTCCTCATCTCACGGCAGTCTGGCCTCAATCTCTACTATGCCACTGAATCTGATCTCTCTTGTCAACATCACCAGGGTCCTACATTTTGTTAACTCTTCTGTTCATTTTTCTCTAGTCATTTATCATTTTATTTGAAAGTAGTACAAGATATATTTGATGATCCCCTTTGACCCAAGGTCATTTTTTTGGTCTTAAAAATAATGTTTCTGGCTGTTGAGTGAAGAATGACTAGGATAGGGCGAAAATGATTTCTGGGAGACTGGTGGCAAGGCTGTTAGTGATAGTAGAATTTGATGACAGATAATAATAGATTGGAATGAAAAACTCTCAATGGAGATAAAGATAAATGAATAAGAGAACAATACTTAGAAGGTAGAAATGGAAACTGACAAATTTTGGTTCAGTTTTGGAAATTTTGAAATTGAGGCACTCTTGAGATGTCCAAATAGAGAAATTGAGTAGACATTATCCATGGTGGATATGGATCTCAGAGAAGAATTCTGAGATAAAACTAATTTAGAACATCATCAATTTAGAATTGATTTGAGGCCATGGGCTTGGAGGTGATCACTTAAGGACAGAGGAGTAAATTGAAAGAGAGGTCTTAGAAAGAGGAGTAAATTGAAAGAGAGGTCTTAGAAAGTCTACATGCTGTAGACTGTAATGTATTCTGGTTGTCATTCACTTAAAAGAATGGCTATAGAGTAAGTCTCTATATATAGGAAGTGACAAGATAATAACCCTTGGAGTTGTTCTTTTTATTCTTTATCCCATGAGATACATTTTTCTTTCAGATTGTGATGAGACTTAATGTAGTTGAAGGCACACAAGCAGTAGATTTTGTCACACCTGTCACTCTACTTTTAGTAATACATTTCAGTCATAGCAAAGTCTTGCATGATGTATAAAGTAAATATTCAGTATACCTATATTTGATTATGATGATGAAGTTTCATATAAATATCTTTTTCCTATTTTAAGAGAAAAGTTTTGCTACCACCGTGAAATGCATTGAGTGATTTGTTATTGCCTGGAAATATCATATCCATTTTTTTTTATCTTTAGCTGCCTTTGAAATCCTGTAGTTTTAATAGTTGAGGTTGCAGTAAATAATAGTGTTTCTTTGTACCCTAATCAACAGATGTTTAAAAAAAAGTCTCAGTAAACATATAAATCCAAGGTGAAAAACTAAATAACAAATGTATACCTCATTTACATTGGGAAAATGCAATGTAGATATATATATATGGCACGTGCTAGCTTTAATACACTTATAAGACTATTAGAAAATGAAAAGTATTCATTTGTCATAAAAGCTGTTATATGCATTACTGTCTTTTCACTAGTCTAATGGTGCTAATTTATGTGGATTATTAAACTGTATAACTTCCTTTGGAATATTTATTCTTTTTAAAAAAGAATTTATTCATTTGAGAGACAGAGAGATGTATATTTGATGATTCCCTTTGACCCAAGCTCATTTTTTTGGTGGTGTATACTGCTACAGAAAATACGTATTTATTTCAGATGTGTTACACAACTAGACTAAAATCAAATTGACTAAGTTTGTTGTATGGTATGTTTCTTTCCTTTTGGTTTATCTGAGATTATTTTTGCATTAATCTTGAGCTCTGAGAGATACCTGTTTATAATAGAAAGTAACTTTGATACCTTAGTAGAAGGCTTACTTCCCTTCAGGTCAGAACTAGGTGAACATGGTAATTTAGTTGAATGGAGGCAGAAATCATGGCATTGTTGTTCAAAAATGACTACCTGAAATCAATAAAAAAAAAAAATCCTGTCAGTCTGAGTTACTAAACTCTATATATCCTGGCTAGATTGCAGTTTTGTTTAGCTCTGTAAACTGCATTCCTCCCCACCTTCACAAGCATTTCCATGTCCCTATTTCTCTTAACACCTACTCCACCATCTACCTACACAATTTATGCAACAAATTAAATAAAGTGTTCTTATTTCATTTCATGGTATTTTTAACTAGTTAGAAATCAGGAGATCCTGACTTCTAAACAAAGAGTTTAGGAACGGTGTTGTACACTAATGTTTAGTATTTCAAAGATTTTCTGATTGAAATAGTTTTTATTCTTAAGTCTGAATATTTTATAAAATAGAAGAAAAGACAAACTCAAATGGTAATTGAATGGACAAATCTGTGTGTCCAGTTTTCAATTTATAACTTGGGGAAAATTCATGTTTTTATTAATGGAATATTCCAAATTTACAGGAAACAGAGTACAGCATAATGAACAGGGTGAATTAATGAGGTCTATTAACACCTTTTCTTCCTCTAAGAATTTCCTTCCAGCTTTTGCACATTCTTCTAATTGGTTATTTACTTCTTATTATTGATTTTTACATTCTTCATAAATCTCATGCAATAATTCTTTGTCACTCATAGTAATAGCAAATATCTTCTTCTAGTCTGTGGCTTTCTTTTTTTTTAAAGTTTATTTTGAAATAATTGTAGTTTCATAGGAAGTTGCAAAAATAATATAGAGAGGTCCCATGTACCCTTTACCTAGTTTCCTTGGAACGTAACTGTAATACAATATCAAAACTTGGAAAAAGTGACAATGGTACAATGTTATGTGCAGTTTGATATCATTTATGAGATGTGTAGATTTATATAATCACTGCCACAATCAAGAGGCAGAACAATTTCATTAACACAAACATCTCCAGCTTGCCATCTCTCTATAGGCACACCTCCCTCCCTTCTTCTCCATCATCCTGTAACCCTGGCAACTACTAATCTATTATCCATCCCTATAATTTAATTATTTTGAGAAAGTTATATAAATGGCACCACACAATACAAAACCTTTTGAGATCAACTTTTGTCACTCAACATCATCTTCCATATCCACCATATTTTCTGCAAACAGGGGGTTTTGTTTCTTCCTTTCCCATCTATATGCCTTGTATTTTTTTTCTTGCTTTATGTCACTGGCTTAAAGTTCTTATACTATGTTTAATGGCAATAGTAAGAGGGGATATCATGCCTTTTTCTGATTTTAGAGTTAAGTATTAAGTCTTTCATCATTATGTATGATTCCGGCTACCAACTAAATTTGTAGATGTTCTTTATTAAGTTGAAGTCCTCTAATCCCAGTTTTCTGAGATTTTCTTTTTAAATCATGAATGAATGTTGCATTTTGTCAACTGTGTTTTCTGCATCAGTTGATATGATCACGTGATCTTCTTTTTAAGCTTGTTAATATGGTGAATTATATTATTTGATTTCCAAATATTAAGCCAGTCTTGTACCTTGACCATTTGATCATGGAACATAATTCTTTTCATATATTGTTGAATTCTATGTGCTAATATCTTGTTAAGGATTTTTATATCTATATTCATGAGGAATAAAGGGCTGTAGTTTTGTGTGTGTGTGAGTGTGCTGTTTTTGTCTGGGTTTGGTATGAGGATAATACTAACTTCATAAAAGGTAAGGTGAGAGTGTAGATTACTGATTTGAAAATGTACCTTTCTTCTAATGTAAATGTTCACTGCTATAAAATACTCTCTCAGCCCTTATTTAGCTGGGTGCCATAATTTTTTCTTTTTAATACATAAAATTGTTAAATATAATAATTACATTTATCAACATATTTTAACCAATTTCTATGTTCTATTTAGTTTATTATGTTACATGTCTCTGTCTCTGTCTTTTCTTGTTGATGAAGTACATATTTAAGTGTTATCTGAATGCTTACTACCTTGTACATACAGGCAAAGAGTTATTTTGGGAATGTAAGCAAACTAAAACCATAAGAGAAATAACCCATGAACATCTATTTAAAATTTAAAAACTGGAAATCTGATAGTCAATAATTTCATTTGAAGGATTAGATAACAGTCTTTTGCCTTTTTTATCTACATGTGATTACTTTTTAAATATCTTTAATGTCTTTATAATGCATAATTTGGGAAATGTGTCATTTTGTATAATTATAGTTTTGCCATGCTATCACTGCAGATAAAAAAATTGGGGAATGGCCTTAATTATAGTCATTGTCTCTTGAGAACTGTGTATCACTGACATTCAAATTGTAAGTAAAAATTCATTAGATTTATTTAGCCTTATTCCTCCTTAACCATATTGTCAAGCCTGCACATAGATGATCTCAGCTTAAAAAAAAAAAAAATCAGGACTGGTGAAAAGAAAAAAAAAAGAGAGAGAGTAAGCATAAAAGGAATGATGTTTTTAGAGTTGGTCTAACTTCTTCCTGAATCAGATAAGCAATTTTCTTTTATGTTCACAAACAGCAGGGCTTATATTGCTTTTGTCCTATCCAAAATAATAGACATGAGATTTTCATCTTTGTTAGTTTTTATTATGTGTGTTTATGCCAAAACAAGGTAGGAAGCAAATAGTTCACTTAGTCTAAATATATTTACATTTTTTTAAACTCAATTTGTGTGTTTAGATGCCACATCAGTTTCTTCAATTAAATTTAACAAGTGTTTACTTTCTTACTATGTATAAAAACTCTGAAAGACACTGGGGTATAAAGACACAACACTATCCTCAGCCATTTTTAGTCCTCTCTAATAATTCCAGTTGCTCAAGAAAAAAAGGAAGTAAACCTGGCTTCTTGGTTACCATATACAATTTAAGCACTGACAAGAAATTACATTGATTCTGAAAGAGGGAAATCAAGATTCCATAGTTTTTCCTAAATGGAAATCAGCCCACTTTCTAACAAAATGATATTTTTCTGCTACTCAGCTACTCAGTGAGAATGATACAATGGTTTCTACAATGATTGTTGACAAGATAATGATTCTTATATTCTTTCGATAGGCAATAACTATAACAGATGGTGCTCTGTGCAGACAGATTGTTTCTTACAAATGTCAATTAAGCCTTAAGGCTCCATGTTTTCTCATGTATGAAGCCAACTCTTATATAACATGAAGAAATGCTTTTCACACTTCAGAGGGCTGACTGATCAGTAAATATATATATTTTAGAATGTCTTGGAATGATTGTGTATTTAACCTTGTCTCCAGCACTGTAAGAGCATTTATGTAGATTTGGCATACGAGTCTATAACAACAAAAATAAACCATCACTCTTCAGAGTGGGTGTCTTTTATTTTATTTTATTTATCTTACCTCTCTTGGGGTACGACAAAACTGCAAGACAAATGCCATTTCCAAAATTCGTTACCTGTGTCAGTAAGAAAGTCAGACAGTTTTAAAAAATTAGGATTGGCATTCAATGTTTTACCTAATATTTACCTAATATTACCTAATATTTACCTAATATTTTGTCTAATATACCGTGGTACTGAGACTGGACTGTAACGTGAGGCTTGGCTCTTCATCTGAAACCAGAATATCTTTTCTTTAAAAGAAACTCATCTGCAGATCACTTAAAAATCAGAATGCTGCAAACCATAGTTCACAAATGAGAGTTTCAATTTTTGTATGACATAATACCTTTATCTTTACCAGGCAGATCCAATTTTATCGTCATGACAACCTTTAAAATGCACATACTTAGGTGTGCTTACACACATACACAATCACAAAAAACACAGTGCCCCTGATAATTTAGTCACCTTAATGGATATCTATGTGGGATTTCACATGGCAAATGTTTGAGAAAAGAAATTCTAAATGGGGAGAAAATGATGGATATATTCTCAGATTATTCAGATCATGTAAATTATCTAGTTCAGTTAATTCTGACTCTGGTCTTAAGCATGAGGTCTGTGAAAGGGAGAAATTTACATTAGAACAGTTTGGTGGAAGGATGTCTTAGAAAATCACTCTAAAATATTTAGTTTCTATTCTGTAGACACTGGGGAAATGTTGGAGATTAGACAGACTAGACTAATCTATTTAGTCAGATTAAGCCATCTACTCTTAACTGGTTACCTCCAAAATTTCAGTGGCTTCACAAACAAACTTTCCTCCTGCTTACATCATAGTATACTGGGTCAGTGGGAGGCTTTACTTCATGGTCATTCAGGGGTCCAGGGATCCTTCCACCAGCTCCTAGGACCTCAGCATTTTCCACTGAGTCCTCTGCACCTAATTTAATGTATGGGAAGGTGGTTTTTTGTTTGTTTGTTTTGTTCCGTTCTGTTCTGTTTTGTTTTGTTTTGGTGGGGACAGGACTGAAAGAGCATTTCTATTCTGCCCACATGGTCTCAGAACTGATCTACATGACCCCATCTAATCTCAGAGAGTATAGAATAGATAGTCTGGAAGAAATTGGGAATGGAGGAAAGAGATATGTTGAAGGTGGAGAGGCCAATTAAAAGAGCAATTTGATGGTCCAGTGTAGCATAGTTAGGACCTGGTTATAGAGAGGGCTAGGGTAAAAACTCTCAACTCATATTTCTACACTATTTATTTATTTATTTATTTATTTATTTATTTATTTATTTGGGGGGGCAGGGGAGAGGCAGAGAGCCAGGGAGAGAGGGAATCTTAAGCCGGCTCCATGCCCAGTGTGGAACCTGATGCAGGGCTAAATCCCAGGACCCTGAGATCATGACCTGAGCTGAAATNGGGGGGGCAGGGGAGGGGCAGAGAGCCAGGGAGAGAGGGAATCTTAAGCCGGCTCCATGCCCAGTGTGGAACCTGATGCAGGGCTAAATCCCAGGACCCTGAGATCATGACCTGAGCTGAAATCAAGAGTTGGATGCTTAACCAACTGAGCCATTCAGGCTTCCCTACATATAACATTTAAAAGTGACCACATTTCTAATACAGAGGTACTCTAATAATATTGTTTAAAATAGGGTTTGTGAAAATTATAAAGTTAAGGCATTCTTTGTATTAGTAAGAATATATATATTTAATATTTATAGCCTAAGTTTACTTCTATTAACTTGAGAAGATAATGACAGAGAAGAGAAAAGGCTAAAAATATTAAGCAGCCAGTGGCAACAAGAGAGAAATTTTTAATAATACTAAGAACCATCTGTCAAGCCAGGGGGCTTTGAGTATAGAAAATAAATTAGAGAGATATGCCATGTACAGATGTGGGGTAGAGAATCCCTATCTGAGCAGGACAGTCCAATAGGTGGGATGAATAGTCTATTTTAATTTTATCACAATTACATGCATTTGAAAGAATGAAAACACTGAGCAAGGAGCAAGTTTACATGTGGCTTTTATCTCCCAATGAGATGGGAGCACCAAATGTGAGCTTATTTGCCTACAAGCTCAAGAAGTTGTTTGGATCAGTCCCACCACTGATACCAGTTTCAATTCTTAGAAAAGGCTAAGAAATCCATAAACCAGAGTTGGGGTCCTTTACTAATCACACAATTAGTTTTGCCTTTGGCTAATGTTGTAGACACAAAGAAAATTATGTGAGGTCTTCCACTCTTGCTTTTGTCTAAGAACCTAAGAACTGGAGGTGGATATCGATAATAGTATTGTCTGAGATTATTCACTTAATTATTTATTTACCGCGTGACTTCTCTCTGAGAAGACCGACCACAGGTGACCCAGAATTCTGGCTCTTAGGTCCACTGATTTCCAGCTGGGCTTCTGATAAGTGCTCTGAAGTTTCCCCTTTGCATTGTTAACCTAATCAGTGGGTCTCTGGTTTCCTGAAGAAACTGTACATTTCCCAACTCACAGGTAAGGAGGTTCCCTGGACATGAACAGAAGGGTAGTGAAGCTAATTTGGGAAATTCTAAGTTTCGAATGACAGTCTTTGTGAATGGGAAAAAGTATTTATACAAAGGTGGTAATAGGTTACTTGGCTAAACTCTGGTTTTATGGTTAAGGCAGAATAAGAATCCAGGCTGGTGCTCTTCCTATACTATTTATTAATCAATCTAACACATGCTTGCTGAGTGCCTACCGTGCACTATCACAGTGGAGAATCTGCACGCATAGCTCCTATATTCAAAGTACTCAATTTGTGGGGAAGACAGGCCCTGTGGTAATTATGAAGGGAGAGGCACATTATTCTTTATACAGTATTTTGGGTTCTTTTTTCTCTACTAGACTGTGAGCTACTTTAAGGCGGTAAGGCTGGCTACCCATATATGCTAGTCTTGGAAAGAACATTTTTTATTCATCTTGATATCTTGGGCACCTACTGCATAATAGGTTCCTAAGGATATGCTGAATTGGGCTATTTTACTTAACCTTCCCCTAACACACATCTCAGTCTTTATTATTTCAGAGCAAGCTTACAACCCACAGTTATCTTAGAATTCTTTTTTAACTTTTAACAGCTCTTTAATAAAATATGTCTCATCTGGTTTTATTAACTTCACATAAAGTGCATAGTGCTTTGCATTTAATAAGTCTAATGAGTCTTGTTTGTTAGTTTATTGGAATGATGTTTTATTTCCTTTTCACACAATTTTAAAGCTGTTATTTATTATTTTGCCTTCCTCCCTCCCAACATGGAGAGCATTTGTATTTTATGTAGTTACTATATTCATGGTTCACATTGGTATCTGTAGAGTCTGTTAATGTAACACCAATAATATGTATTTCAATTGACTTTCTTTCCCTGACAGCAATGCCAGAATGACTCTAAGAAAATAGGAGGCAGAAGAATAAAAATAAGAATAAGAGAGGAGAAAATAATTAAAATTTCCTCTGAAAAGCATGACAATAATAGATTCTTTTGGCAATTTTACACAAGTTAAAATAATTTAATGTAATTAAACACATTAAAATATGCGCTTATAATTGGTAAAAATGCTTAAGTAGTAATTTTTCCTGTAAAGTGTTTGTGTTCGCTTGAATTGTTTTCACCAAGGGGAAATAAATATTCAGTCCTCCTTGTTCATGCTCATTTATGGCAATTATAGTTTGGCAGTTTCATTGTTGAATATCACAGATATCAATGTGAAATAGTGTCAGTATATATATGTGTGTATATACCTATATCTCTTGTACTATAATTGTTATGTAAAAGAGCCAAAGATGGCCAGCGTGTATTGATCCCTAGGTTGTTTATTTCTTCGCTATTAAATTGAGACATGTTGGCTCAAAAGTCCACTGGTAATAAACTCTAATTTTTACACATCCAATTATTTTTACAATAGCTCAAACAAATAGAATTTTAGCATTTAGAGTCTGCTTTTCATACCTTGAGAAATCTTACCCACTTCTGCTGACCATTGATACGATAGAGCCTTGTAGTTATGTCAAGCGGCTATGGCCCTTTGGAGTGCTCTGACCCAGATACTCCCAGGCATACTGTTCAGTAGCATCACCTAGACATGTTAGTCCCCTCTGTCATACCCTTCTCCCCAAAATGTTCCCTTGTCCTTCTTGCCATATGCCTCTGGACAATCTCATGCTGTGAGGGACTTCTCTCTTATGCAACTTTGTCCAAGTGCAGCCCTATAAACCTTGTGTGCGCTACCTTACATCTTTTTCCTTGATCTGCCACCAAATTCTTCCATCCCCTACAGTACTTTTAACTACAACCCTTATATTTAAATATAAAGATTAAGCAGCCTACTCAGTCATCCTGATAACTTTATTTTAATGGAAATTAAGGATATAAACCCTGTTATTATATATAATTTTTAAAAATAAAATGATTTATAATCAGCTTTGTACAGTTATTTATTTACATTTTTAAACAGATTTTATTTATTTATTTGAGAGTGAGACAGAAAAAGCGCGAGTGGGGGGGCGCGGAGACAGAGGGAGAAGCAGACCCCCGCTTCAGGCTCCATGCTCAGTTTGCTCAACTGACTGAGCCACCCAAGTGCCCCTGTACTGTTATTTAAATAAATACAAAAGAATCCTTTTTATATGACATGATCCATAATTGCTTGAGTAACCAAAAAAGTTGACTCTTCCATTAAAATAATACACACACAACTAAACATTTTACTTTAACTTAAAACATTTAAATATACTTTATTCATTTATATTTAGATAGAGAGCTGAGACATCTTTTTGAGTACATTTCTACTAATTGCAGTTCATTTTGTATTTCTTATGCCACAGTCTTAAAGCATAATAATTTTCTGTTTCGGTTTCATTCAAGTGGAGCGAGAACTTGGACACTAACGAGGTAATCATGTGTAGAGCCCTTCTGGGTGTTTTTAAGTTTTACTCTCATCCTTCTGTAGTTGCCTCAGCTACAAGCCATTAATTTAAAATCAATATTTTTATATGACTTCACTCTTTCCAAATATTATAATTGGTCTTAGATATAATGACTCTGAACTTTTCAAACTCCTATTTCATTGATCTGTATAATATTTGAGTAAATTACTTACTAAGAAACTATAGCTAGATAAAAAGATTTGGAAATTATCATAGCTGACTCATGGTTGGTCAATTTAAATGGTGGAATTTGGTAATTTAAATGTGGAACCAAAATTAGAGGTAGCCTGTTTCCCTGGGAGTAACCCTTACCAATAAGCATTCAGAGTTAGCAGGTTTCATACAGTGGATTGAGACTAGACTGTTAGTTATGAAGACCATTAAGTAGTGAATTGTATCTCCCTAAAATTGAAGCTGTAATGCTTAATGTGACTGTATTTGGAGACAGACCGTGTCAAAGCACTATTAAAAGTTAAATGAGATTGTAAGGGTGGGGGCCTAATCCGACAGGGCTGGGGTCATTAAAAGAAGAAGAGATGGGGCACCTGGCTGGCTCAGTTGGAGAGTGGGAGATTGTTGACCTCAAAGTTGTGAGTTCAAGCCCCATGCTGGGCGTGGAGATTACTTAAAAAAAAAAGAGGAGACACTAGTTGTTCAGATACATGGGCAGCTGTCTTCAAGTCAAGAAGGGAGGCTTCACGAGAAACCAACCCTGCCAGCACCTTGATCTTGAATTTCCAGCCCCCCAGAACTGTGACAAAATAAATCTCTGTTGTTTAAGCCATCCAGACTGTGGTATTTTGTTATGGCAGCCATAGAAAACAAATACAGACACTGAGAATAAGTATGATTTACATGGGAATGGAGGTTCTTGTTAAGTAGTTGAGTTCATATAAGAGAGTTTCTATTATATTAGTAAGTATCTCGATATGGTTAACTGGTTGTCGGTGCTCACAGCCACTCCTTTTTAGGCAGGACATTCTCATTTCTGAATTTTTATTCTTATCCTTCAGAATGTCTTCAATTCATATGGTCAGGAAATATATCTGAGAAATGTTATCTGCACGCTTGCATATCCAATATCTTTCTGCTGCCTTCACACAAGAATTGACAGTCTTTCTGGAAATAGAATTCATGGATAACTTCTTCAAAGTTTGATAAATATTGTCTCACAGTCCCTTGGCATTTA
This sequence comes from Ailuropoda melanoleuca, assembly GCF_002007445.2. Classification (NCBI taxonomy): domain Eukaryota; kingdom Metazoa; phylum Chordata; class Mammalia; order Carnivora; family Ursidae; genus Ailuropoda; species Ailuropoda melanoleuca. Next base: position 60,099,894 of record NC_048220.1, on the reverse strand, counting down.
GTGTTGCAGAGCAATCTGGGCCAATTGTACCTTATTTCTGTGCACATTATTATTTTTTTCCCTAGATGGCTGTAGGATTATTTCTTTACCTTTTAACTGTGACAATTCCACTCGCTATGTTTTGATATTGTTTTCTTTTTATTGATTTCCTGAAATATAGCAGTTACTCTCAGATTTCAGAATGACGTTTTATTAGGTGAAGAAAGTTTCCCATTCTTTATTTGATTATTGATTTTCCTCCACCTATTCTCATGTACTTTGATTAAACTTTGCCAATTTGTTTTCCATATAGCTTGTTTTCTTCTCATTTAATTCTTTTATTCCTTCTGTTTTAGAAGAATTTCTCATATTTTTCAACAGCTTTGATTTTCTGTAGTATCTAATATGCCTTGCACTTCATTATATGTAAAATTCACAGATCATTATTTAGAAATGAATAAAATGTGTGCAGTGATTCTTTTTCATAACTTTCCATTTTACTGGTAATTTATTCTGGATTTAAATGTGCAGTGCCTCTGTGTGAACATAAAGGAGATTATCTAAATTGTTTTGTTGTTCTTATAGTTTATTTGTTTCAAAGAAAAGCAACTCATAATCTTTACAGAAGTAAAGATTGCATCCTTTGAAATTCAGAATTTCTCCATAGCCTATGATGTCTCTGTTTTTACTTATTCCTATAGGGAACGATGTATCCCAGCTCTGCCACTCACTAGCTGAGTGATCTTTGACAAATTATCTTAACTCTTTGTACTTAAATGCCCTTACCTATAAATCAGGGTTGGTAATGATAGTGTTCATCTCAGAGAGTTATTTTAAAAATTGTTTATCGATATATTTTTTACTAATCTTCTTAGTTATGAAAAGTGCTTGGCATACAGTAGAAATTCAGTAACCATTACAATGAAATGAAAGAAGATAAGTTGGTTTCCAGGAGAAAACATTATTCTTTCTATCCATCACTCTAACTTGCTCTGTAGGGGTAGTGGTTTTCCACCAGTGCAGGTTCTGTGACTTTTCTGGTCCCTCTATGATAGTTAAAACAATTCTCTGGTAATCTTCATCACAGAATCTCATTGTCAGATCTAAGATGTTTATAAATGCATTGAGAGTTAAAGCTTCTCCTTTCTCCCAGTTTGAGCCTGCTTCAGGATTGATGTTCATCGTGGGAAAGGTAGTATTGTCAGCATCTTTCATATTTCCTGAGCCTTGTGCTCTTCCTCCTCCCTCCCTACTCACTGGCTCAATTTCTAATCCTTCCAGCTTGGGACTATGGAGGGTGAGTGAGGAGAACTAACATGCAGAAGCGATCTCTACTCGCTAGTTGATTTTAACATGACCCGGTATTGGAGTTTTCTGGGCAGACAGATGTTCAAAGCTAACTTAATTTTTTTCCAAGCATTTTGGGGTCCTTTAAAGGCTGCCCATGGGGACTGCTGTACTGCAAGTCTCACCGGTTTGGACGTGGAACACACTCTAACTCTCTCTGGGCCTCCCACCCCTCCTTGGAACCTGGGGCTGGCTAGCGTCCCTGTACTTTGTCAATTCAGAACCATTTAGAGTTAGTGGTCCTTTAAGACAATTCAAGGTGTGTGACCTTCCAGTACCTCCTGGAACTTCCCCATCCTTGTCTTGCCAAAGAGGGCAGGAGAGAAGGTTTCAGGGTCTACAGTGAGGGCATTATAACAATATGCCTCCACCCTCCAGTGCTTATCTTGTCTGAGTTCCTGGAAGAGAGAGGGTTTTAATAACTGACATATCTACTGTGACAGGCAGCCCATGTTTGGGACCCATAATAGTCCAAAACACCAAAAACAAAGAGAAGTATGCTTTTCCTCTTTTTCAGGGCCATTGCGCAGCTTTGGCATCTTCTGCTCTCTGGTGCTTCAGTGGTTGCGCCTCACAGGAGAAGGTGTTGTCTGGAAGAAGATGGTGAAGGTTCTGGTACTCCATCCTGAAATCATCAGCCCTTAGCAGACAGGAGAAAAACAGCAGTAATGCCTGGAAAAATGGAGTGTGCAGGCTTGAAGCAGCAGTATTCAGCTGCTGTGGTCATCAGAGAGACAATGACATGTGACAAATGCAGGGGTGCCAGAGGGTAGTGATGGCACTATGACTGAGAGGCTACAATGCCCAACAAAGGCAGAGCATTAAATGGACACTACACGAGTTCTGGGAATAGTTTAGTTACCCTCAGGGACTTCTATGTTTTATTTTGCAAGACTGTGAAATAGCTATATATTCACATTTGTTCAGCTGACCCAGCTACCCCAAGTGAGTCATTATTATTATTATTATTTTTTAAAGATTTTATTTATTTATTTGTCAGACAGAGAGAGAGAGAGCACAAGCAGGAGGAGCAGCAGGCAGAGGGAGAGGGAGAAGCAGGCTCCCTGCTGAGCAAGGAGCCCAATGCGGTACTGGATCCCAGGACCCCGGGATCATGACCTGAGCCGAAGGCAGATGCTAAACCGACTGAGCCACCCAGGTGTCCCGAGTCATTAATATTATTATTATTTATTTTGTTTCTGTAGCTAATAAAGCTCTTCAGAAACATGGGTTATATGTGTATTTTAATAACCCTTGAATAATACACAGAGTAGATAATGGTATGCCAAAAAGTCAAATAACTATCACAATTCAGGTTGAGTCAGAGATTCTAGCTAATTTCAAGTTAGATGTTTTAGGAAGTTGTCTTAGTTTTCAGAATTTCAAGCTACTGCTTGGTAATTTTAGTATTACTGAAGGAGATAAAGTATAAATTCCAGATTTTCCTAATTTTCAAAATATTATAGCTTAAGAAATTGCTTAGTGATTGCTACAATTTTAAATTCTAAACACAATTTCTCTGCATTTCACAAGAAGCATAACTTTTTTTAAAAACTACAATTAGAAGGCATTTGCATTCTTCTAACTTCTCTTTTTAGAACTTGAAAATTATATATTTTATTGTTACAATAAGAAATTTTACTAAAAATTAAGAGGCCATGGTTCTTAGGTCAATTCTTCTGGTATTTGAATTACTCATTTATTTTAAAAATCTGTTACTTCTCCTATGTGGATTGCTCTCTTCTGACATAATACTCACCAAAATCATACCAAGCCGTTAAAGCCAGATTCATATTCTCTTCCCTGATAAATTTCTCTTGACTATGTTATCCAGAAATACATTCTCCTTCTTGGCTCCAATAATGTTACTGGAGTCTCCAATTGTGTGATACATTTTATTTTGAAGTATTTATTGCAGACTGCTTGGTAGTATAGACGTTTCCATACCTACCTTAGCTCTCGTACCAACTTTGAGCATTTTCTGTTTCCATGGTGTCTCCCTAGCACTGGGCATTGTAGACAGCTGCAATATCAGCAACACTACTCAGTACAGAACTTTACTAAACATTGGAAGTCTGCAAGTAAAAGTTTAGATTTTTTCATTTATTCGAAGAAAGGCAACACAATAGGGAAACAGACAAAGCCTGGAAATAAGAATTTCATAAAAGAAAAAAATCCAAATGACCATTAACAAAAGAATACCAAACCCACTGAGAGTTTTGAAAAATAAGAATGAAAGTCACAATGAGAGATTACTGCGGTGGAAAAACTAAAACAGGGATAGCACCACCTCTGGCAGTGATGGGCAAAATGGTACTTCCTGACCTCACTGTGGGAAAGGTGAGCTCGAATGCCTTCTTGACAACAAAGTAAGAATAAAAAAATACCTATACCTTTTGACCCGGCAATTCCACTTCTGGAAATGTATCCTACAGAAAAAGAGCAAAAATACTTCAAGATTGATTATTACAGTATCTCTGTAGTGGGAAAAACTGAACATAAAGTAAATGTTCATTAATAGAGGAATGGCTAAATATATTTTAATATATCACTTGAAATCATCCTGCCATAGGTCTATAACATTTGGCTTGCAAAATAATGTTCAAAATTGCATGAAGAAAGTCTCCCTAAGGCCAGAGATGAGACTATAAAGGTTAGCCCTGGCCATCTGACAGCGCTGAGCTCTCACCTCCCCTAACCTCTTCAAGTACATGTCTGTATCATCTAGAGTTTGATGACACGCTTCCTTATATCTCCAGCTAGCTATTTTAATGTATATGCCTTGTCTCCTTAGTCCTTTGATGTTTATGTTTTCACTTTACAGTGTAAAGGCTTTCTCTGGTGCATAGTAGGCAGACGGGAAATCTTTTTTTACTTGATCAGTTGTTTTCCTGAGTGAAACTTGTTAATGGATGACAGGCTCCTAGGCCTTGGTGTTTGTCAGTAAAACCGTTTCCTATTCTTGTCCATTGTGTACTCAGGGAAATAGCTACTCTATTCAATTATTCAATCATTTTGCTGAAAACTTGGAGAGTCTATTTGTTACGGAACGTAATAAAAATGTAAAGCCATTGCCATTAATAAATAACATAACATACGTGTCTGTTTCCCAGCAGCAAGTAGACTTTAAGTGAGTATTCATGTTGTTCAAGATTAAGTAAATCACCCCAGACAAGGAAAATTACGCCATAGCTTATGTGATCAGATCAAAACAACAGTCATTTTCTCCACCAGTGATTCCTATTAAATGAATTGTATGCTAACAGTTTCCAATAATGAGTTGGGTTTAATAAATTATGTACTCTTCATAACTTTTTAATGTACATTCTTCCAAGACTGGCCTGTCCCCAGAAGGGAATTTATCAAACGGCTTCTGCACATCAGAAATAAAAGCAAAATGAATGAAATTGGAGTGGCTGAAGCATAACTAGTGGTAATGGGATTGGTTTTGCTTCACTTTCTCTGTCACCCACCAGACATGAAAAATCTCCCACGGGTGGTTCAGTGTTATCTTTTCTCCCTGTTTTTCCCATAAGTATCCGATATTGGCTACAGACAACAACAGGATAGCGTTTGTGATTGATCTGTGTACTGCTCTGTTGCACCAAAAACTATTTCTAAAATATGGTATGTAAAATGAGGCCGCTGAGAATATCCAAACAGACACACACACACACTCTCTCTCTCTCTCTCTCTCACACACACACACACATCCCTAAAGATATATAGAAGAAACCATAGCTTATTCAGCAATTCCTTTTAATTTTTAATCTTCATCGTGTAGTAAAGAAACATTAAAAGTAAAACAAATCAAAAGTGATATTAAAGATACTGCTTAGGTTTTGACAAACCATCCAAAGAAAGTAAGTTCCAATGGCTAGGAGTCACTGAATAAACAAACATAACATTCACTTTTGCATTCTAAACCAAATTTTGAAAGTCAACCTTTATTACTATCCACTTTATCAAGTGCTCAGTCTGACTGAACAGGCTTCTTTCCATTCAAAAATAAACTTGATCTTTGGGAAGATACCGTATATTAACCCCATCTATTTTTATCACTTTGCAGTATGTAGACAGGATATCCCTAATTTTATTGGAGTAGGAAGAAGGATTCTTTGTGGACTATATGTAAGTGGAAAATTGATCTTTCAAAGCATGATACTTTTTTTCTTTAAGTAAGCTCTACTGCCTAATGTGGGGCTTGAACTCATGACCCTGAGATCAAGAGTCACATGCTCCACTAACCAAGCCAGCAGGTACCCCATCAAAGCATGATACTCTAAAGGTACAGCACTGCTTAGTGGAGTAGGTGGGACAGCAGATGATTTTTGTGCTTACTACCCCACATGATTAAGCCAACACTGATTTAAAAAATTATCATAATTGTTACAGAAAAATTAGAGATAATACTATGTAGATGCCAAATCTATTTCTCCCTCCTCCTGACACATGGATTGACTATATTTCCCAGATGATTAGTTGGGGTTACATGACAGAGGTCCAGGTATTGGAATGTGTCTCTTTGTTTCCTCATTACCTCGGTTTTCCCCCATTATGTGCCTGCATATAACGGAGGTGGAATCACACTGGACTGTGGGTGGCTGCATGGGGCACAGACCTCTGCTGACTCAAATTTGATTATAAGGTGAGCAAGAAATGAATTTCTATTGGCTTGAGCCGCTGAAACCTTGGATGTTTGTTATTGCTGCCAGCTTTTCTGAGAAATATATTATGTTCCATATGTTATGTTTCAGAGGTAACGCAAAGCCCAACTTAGAGTGACCTAAGCAATAAGAACATTTACAATATCACAAAACAAGAAGTCTACAGTTGATTAAATTCCAGTGGGATAAATTCAGTGACTCAATAAAATCATGAAGGATCCAGATTTTTCCATTTTTCAGTCTGCAGCTTCTTAGGCTGGCTCACCTTTTGGTCACAAAACAGCTCCTGCAGTTCCAGACATCACACAGAGATGATAATGGCCAGAAGTGGTATAAAGACATTTCCCCTCTTGTCTCTTTTTAAAGAACAAAGAAACCTTTCCCACGAGCCCTCCTGTAGACTTTTTCTTATGTCTCATTTCCCAGAATTGAGTCAGTCACATGTTTTTTTTCTAAACTAATCACTTGAAAGGGCAATGGGGTAGACTAATCAAGACACAGTCCTTGAGAACTTGTTTTTTCTGAAATACTTGGTCAGTAATACCTGAATGAAAGGAGGATTCTTTTAGAAAGAAGAAAAGAGGGACAGCTTTTAGGCAACCAACTGTATATATTCAAATCATTTAAGATTTATTAGAGTCAAATACTGCGGCTATTCTCACTCTATTCTTGTTAGATTGGTAATATAACAATGTACTAGTTTAAGGGAGGTGTTTAAATAATAAAAAATAAAATTGACTATCTATACATTTCACATATTCAAAGGCAGGTGGTATTCAACATCTATCGTACTGAAGGTACATATTTAATCTTATCAGAGGTTGTAGGTGCTATTGCTAGCAACTTTGACACTATGTAAAGACATGATAGCTAAGCATTTTTTAAAATTGTGGATAGATGTGGAAAACATGAAAGCTGTGTTTGTTCAAATCTTATTGAGAAAGCCAGATGGATGAATACATTTACTCACTTTTGGTTATGACTGCATAAACAACATATTATATATTTTAATTGTAGAAATTAAATGAACCCAGAGATAGAGAAGGCAACTTAGAACTGTTGAGCCCAATACATATCACAGACAAGGAAACTGAATTCTGTCATGATGAAGTGACTTGTACCAGGTCATATAAAAAAGTCCAGTCCTTGGCAACACAGAAACCACAATAGATATTTACCTATGTTCAGTCTGGGGTTCTTTCTAACACACGATAGTACTCTTAATGCACAAGCATCACTTAGGAAAGTGGTACTTAAAAGAGGAATGCATTACACACGTGCAAAGCAGCATACTACACAATTATTAAAATACTGATGATAGTTAAATGTATTGAGCTTTCCCTGGGCTCTGCACTAAATTTTCTACATTGCATTAGTTCATTTAGTTGTAACGACAACCCTATGATGGAAGCATTATGAATGTCCCATTTCTTATGTAAGACGAGCTTTCAGAGAAGGTAAATTTATTTTATCATTCAGGATCCATCTCCCATTTTTTGTTGTTGTGGACCTTTGAGTTAACAACTACTGGGGTAATTTGAAACAAGCCAAAGACTAATCAGGCAGATGTCACCTGACTTTTTATCGTTGTGTGGAACAGGAGCCAGAGAGACAGGCAGCCCAGCACTCAATCCAGTCTTTTTCTTTTTTTTTCTTTTTTAAATTGATTTAATATATATATTAAATATATATATTAAATATATATAAATATATATATATTAAAGTGAGCTCTATGCCCAATATGGGGCTTGAACTCACGACCCTGAGATCAAAAGTCACATACTCTACCGACTGAGCCAGCAAGGTACCCCCCAAGCCAGTCTTCATAACAGGTATCTTTTTGACAGTCTCACAAAAAGCACCTTTTATCAATACAAAATTACACAGTCTTTCAATATGACTCTTTTTCAAACCTGAACCCACCCATACAAGCCAGTTGGAGGAAACATTTTTAGGGGATTCAGGATTAAATAGCTTGGCCTTGCAATCTTAAATATTTGTTTAGGAAGGTCCTCTTTCATTGTTTCCTAAAGAATACTTGGATTTTTTAATTATTAGCATCCATGAAGGATCTAGGATTGAGTCCCATCTGCCATGTTTCGTATCAATACTGATCAGCAGGACAACACCTAGTTCATGTCCAGCAAGGCCAAGATTATATGCAATCTAAGGTAACACAACAGGAAAGGAGTGTATCTTCTTGGTGGCTCATTCTAAGAAATAAGACCAATGTCTAGTTGTTGGTTAAGCTACACTTAACACATCAATCACTTGCTTTAATCATATCCAATTTCATTAGGTTTGTTTAATGAACGAGCACTGCTTTCCTCTCCTTCCTTACCTTTTGTGACTGATAGAAAAGAAGAAATCAAACTTTTTGTCCTGCTGGTTGTATCTCTCCCCTACCAGCTATGAGAAGTGTTAGACTGAAGGCTTAATGGAACTTTAGAGTTGTTTAATTTTCCCAGGTGGTCCAGAATATATGCCTCAGTGGAAATGTAAACAATCTCAAATTTCTCCCATGCTGGTGCAACATATTCTAAAGAATGTTTCAATTTCCATTTATATGGGAAAATCTTTTTTTAAAGATTTTATTTGTTTATTTGAGGGTGTGAGAGAGTGTGAGTGAGGGGAGGGGTGGAAGGGTTGGGAGAGGGAGAGAGAGAATCTCAAGCAGACTCTGTGCTGAGCACAGAACCCATTGCAGGGCTCGATCTCATGACCCTGAGATCATGACTTGAGCCAAAACCAAGAGTCAGATGCTTAACTGACTGAGCCACCCAGGTGCTCCTGGCATAATCTTTTTTAATAAAATAGACTTGAACATGACCCATTCCAAAGAAGTTCTGTTTTGTTCTGGGAGTAGCTATCATTATTTTTCTACAAGAATAACTCTATCCTAGAATCTTTAGGGGGTGTGTTTTGGAAAGATGACTCCTGGTATCCCAGACTGCCTTAGCAAGGGGCTGCATGATGGTAGGATTCCAGCTTTGGTCATTAAATCTCAACAAAGAAAATCCAATTTTTATTTGTTCATCAAATGTAGGTATATATAAATATGTTGGCCAAAGTGTGTATGTGTGAAAAATAGCTACTCAAAGTCCTGTTTGATTTAATCATTTGTGTGTGCATGGCTACACAAAATGATCATTACTGAATGCAAAAGGAGAAATAAACTAGAAAAATTTAGAATCACTATTACATATACTAATACTTAATAAATGGTACATATTGAGTCACTGAAAATCTTAGTGAGGGCAATGATATTTCTAGAAGAAGGATTTAACATAGAAAATGTCTTTTCCATATAAGAAACAGTGCTGTAGGGGCTTATATTTTTGGCTTCCTGAGTCACTGTGGATATAAAATACTAACAACAAAGTCCTTGGTATTATGTTTCAAATGATAACGATTACTTTATTTCCATTTTTCATAAAATTCTTAATCGAAAATGAGAAAAATCAGAATGAATATATTGGCTTTTTCATGAACCAGTTTATATTTATTTTGAATCACTTTGATAACCAAAATTTAATTGGATTTTTATTGATTTATGCACATCAAATCTCTACTCGTGGCTATTTAGATTTGTGTGTATGTATGTGTGTGCAAAATAATATTTCTATAAACATATAAACATAAAGACTCTGGTATTGTGAAAAATTATTAAATTATAAGAATTAATCAGGGAAGAGCTCAGAAAATGAATATTGAATTATAGCGTGTTGGCTAACAAGAGGCTTTAAGAAGCTATATTGTTGATTCTGTTGTCTCCAAATAATCCAAAACAGATGATTCATCTTTCAAGATTTCCAGAGAACAGGGGACTCCATAAGCTTCTTAGATAACCTTTTCCTGTATTAAATAACCCTAGAGGGGCGCCTGAGTGGCTCTGTCGTTAAGCGTCTGCCTTCGACTCAGGGCGTGATCCCGGAGTTCTGGGATCGAGCCCCACATCAGGCTCCTCCGCTGGGAGCCTGCTTCTTCCTCTCCCACTCCCTCTGCTTGTGTTCCCTCTCTAGCTGGCTGTCTCTCTCTCTGTCAAATTAAAAAAAAAAATTTTAAATAACCCTAGAAATAGGAAGTATTTTTCCTTATTTTACTTAATTTCTATGAAGTGCAGTTAAAATGCTTGCTTCCTTTTCTGATTTCACTGGAGATGAAGAAAGCTGGTCATAAAACACCGTTCAAATATAGGACCACATTTGTCTTGTTCATCACTGTGTCCCTGTCATAGTAACTGGCATGTAGTAGGTGCTTGATAAATATTTGTTCAAAATACAAGTTAAAAAATAAAGCCCTTATTTAGGTTAATTTCCAAATTTTTTCCTTCAAGCCAAATAACCCCAGTTCTTGTACAAACCCATGGTACCATACTGGCAATTCAGAAGTTCCAAAATCTTATATAACAGAAAATTTTAAAAACAAAAACCTCACACAAGCTCATTTTTTCGATGGCAAACTTTGATCTGAAGTGACATGGGGATATTTATAGTCTTTCTTTATTGTAGTTGGTGTGCATATTCCTATATTTTGTTGTAGAAATATTAATGTAATGCTGCCCCTTACCCTACTGGGGTATTATACAACATAAGGTATATGTACCATCCCTCCACACCTCTCCGAAATTCTATACATATCCACCTATAGCCCCAAAATCTTCAAGTAATAAATGATGGAAATGAATTACTATTATCTCACCTTTTAAATCATTTTTGACAACTCTTCATAAGTTTCCTCCTATATAATGCTCAACCAAGATGTCAAACAATCAATACACACAGATCAACATTAACGTCTCTTGTTTTTCTTATAATAAAGGTACATTCAGACTTTTTCTAAGGTTTCCATATCTCTGCTCTTCAACCCAGAGGAATCACTTATAAGAAGGAGCGATTCGGCTTCTATGAACCTCCAGTTTTGACCTCTCTTTTCAGAGTGCTAACAAGGATGCCAATTAGTGTCAGTTTTGATAGCAAAGTTTTTTGATTTTGACATAGTATTATTTTTAAAGAAATGTTGTGTCTCACTTACTCATCTCACATAGAATTGTGATGAGGAAGCCGTAATGATTTTATATTCACCTCCAATACAGACAAAGCAAACTAATGATCTTAAACTCAAAATCTCTTAAGTTCTGTATGTGATGCCTTGCTTTATTGTTCTTGGTCAGCGGATACTTTCTAAATGCTGGTATACCTCCCTACTATGTATTTATCATAGTAACACTTGGAAAAACATATAGCACATTCATGCAATTAAAATAAAGTTGCTCTATTGCAAACAGGATGGTAAAAACCAAAGGCTATATAGAAAATGTACTACAAAATCAGAGTAGAAAAGAATGATGGAAGTGTAAGTTCAGTGACAGTTTCTATGTATTTGAATTGAGTTAGCCTTACATGTAGACCAAACAGTTTTTTTTATGGTAACTTCTTAACAAATACACATATTTTACTCCCACCCCCACCACACACAAACACACACATATATGCAGAGAGAAATAATTTAAGAACCATATAGCTTTCTCCACTTTACTGTGTGAGCTTGGATGAGTCACTTAAAATCTTTAGCTTCTTCATTTGTAAAATGAAAATAATAGCACCTGCTACTTTGAGCTGCTGCAACATTTAATGTTTAGTAGGCAAGGAGCAAGCATTAAGTGATGGGAAATACAATAATAATGCTAATAGTAGTTACTTGGATTTCCACTGCACTTGTAATTATTATAAAATAAAGATCTTTTTTGAGGATAATTTTTGGATTATTAACTTGTGTACTCTTCAGTCTACATCTCTGATTCCTTGGACATATGTTTTCAAATGAAGCATTTGAGTTGAAGCACATCTGGTATCTGAGGAGATTTAGAAGGATAGAATACTTCCGGTAGGAAAAAGGAGAAACCCTGGAACAGACGGACAGACTAAAAAGCTTACCCACTAAATGTTACCAAATTTAGCTATGCTATTATTGCCTCATAATAAGAATGTTATCAATGCTAGAAATGGCTGTTATTTTCTTCTTATTAATAGATTTTCATGAATGATATTTGCTAACATTTGATTGCATTTTTTTTTACTTTTCCGTTTTATTTAATTTTTTAAAGATCTATTTATTTACTTTAGAGAGAAAAAGAGAGAGAGACACACACACACAGTTGGGGGGGAGGGGCAGAGAGAGAGGGAGAGAGTCTCAAGCAGACTCCCTGCTGAGCATGGAGACTGATGCAGTGTTCAATCTCATGACCCTGATATCATGACCTGAGCCACCTAGGAACCCCTGAATGTCCATAGTTTTAAAGTATAATTGAAATCGTTTTCAAAAATCTTCTTCACCCATAAAACTTGTTTGGTTTACATATTACCATTGGACTGATCAATTGTGTGAAAGAATGAAAACATCTGCTTATATAAGGCTATAAGGCTATTTCTTTTTAAACAGAAATTTTCATCATACTCATCCCGCCTAAACCAGAAACATAGTACATAATCAACTTCTTGTTACTCTACTGTCCTATTAGTTTTGGACATGGCCCTTTTTTAGCTTGCCCCTTTTTAAAAACCAGTATCTACACAAAACATATAATAAGTGACACAAAATATATTTTAAGATATAAAGAGTAAGGCATTTTTGCAAAACTCTGGAAATCGAAATTATGGGTTACAATTAATATTATAAATATTACAGTGGGGATGAGAGTTTCATTACATTCTATCAGTCTTTAGTAACAGTAATTTAGGTTGAGATGCTGGATCTCCAATTTTCTCACACACACACACACACACACACACACACACACACACATCCCTAGCTGCTTTGCTTCTCTGTGCACGGAAGATTAGTACAGTCTTTCCTTTTGAGTAAAGCTATCAAACATTTGAGCATTATCCTCTTTTGGACAAATGAAGCAGATAGGGGGCTGTATGCAAAATGGCTGAATAGGCTTTATTGTAAAATAGACTTGATTATGAGCCTTGGCTCATTTCTTACTAATTTAAGCATATTACTTAACTGTGTTAAGACTTAGTGCCCTTACTTCCAATATGGGGACAATAATCTTTCATTAGAGAGTTGTTACGAAAATTAAATCAATCAATACTGTCATCCAAGTTCTTGGCAGAAACTAAGAAATACATATATTTTAGCTTAAGTCTTGAATAGTCAGACAGATAACAGATATAGAAAAAAATCATAAGAGTACAATAAGAAACTCTCAGAGCCCAGGCTGAGACAGGAGACAAGGAAGCTAAGAGACAGATCTCCACAGAGGGGACTTTAGGGAGTATCAAAGCCCCAAGCCCGTCAGGATGGTTAGATTACTGCCCCCTAGTGGGAAAGGTGTACTATTTCTGGCCATGTTGAGAAGCACACAAATCTAGGACAGTCTGCCATTAGTCCTCAGTGAATTAGTCCCAGGTACAAAATCTTTCCACCTTTTCTGACCCATATCATCAGCCCAAGTGATTTCAGTCTCTGCAATGAAGACATCAGGATGAAGATGTCTGTTTCCCATCTCCTTTCCCTCCACCCTGTGCTCATCTGTTCCTTATATCCCATTATTATCCTAATTTCCTCCACTTCTACATAGAAATGAAATGCTCTTCTCTCAGTACTGAAAATCTTTTATGAAAGTATGATTTTTGAGTTGATTTCTGAGGATAAGTAGGAAAAAAGATATTCGGGAATTTCTAGGGTAAAGGAGAGGAGTCTTTCCCTTTTGTGAGTCCTGGAATACCATGCTGAAATTTCTCACCAAATATATACACATGGTTGCTATTCCTCAGGAGATGGAACAATGAAGATGGGCTATGGCCCTAATTCTAAATGGCTAGGCAGCCACTCACAGTAATGATAACCATTCAGACTGAGGGCTTTAATTCCAGCCACCAGCGAGAAGCAATGGATAGCAGTTTTGATCTTTGTCCTTGAACACAGTTTATGGCTCCAGAAGGAGTGCTTCCTGGATGTCACATTAACAAAAACAACATTGAGCAGAGTCATTAACATGCTATTTTGCTTTGGGAAAGGAATATACTGGACATTTTCATTAGTGTAAAGTACAGCATTATGTTTAACCCTCTTTCCCTCAACATTTAGGAGGACCATTTGGCATATTTTGCATTTTCCATGCCAGTTATCAATTTCTTCTTTGTTTTTTGTTTGTCTCTGGTAGATACATCATAATATATTTATACTGCTAACCTGATATATGCTCTCTAATCACCATGGATCCAAAATATGTACTTTGGAATTGTTTTTATAAACTGAAACTTTGTTCCAATGATTAGGTGAAGATGTCAGTGATTTAGGAAGATACGTAGAATTTTTAAATTCACAGATAGGATTCTTTCTGAGCATAGCTGTCTGACAGTCGATAGTGAACAAAATTTCTCCTCAATAAGAATCTCATTGTGGAAGACTGATAACAGTCCCCACTTGTAAAGAACGGGTAGACTGAAAATAACAATGACCAACTTGGCACTTTAAAGCCATATAATACCCAGTTAACAACGTAATATTTCTGCCAAAGTGACCATCTGCTTAAGAGTGTCAGAATAACAAATAACGCAACTTTCAAAATCAGAATGTCATGACTCCAGAATTATTCTTTAAATGAAGTGAGGGTAAATTAAATTAATAATACAGAGAAAAGGCATAAGAATTATTAGTAACTTGGGACTCCTCTGAAGTACACTGAATGATAGTTTGGAAGGCTTAAAAATGGCTTAATTTTTTCAGATTATGTAATAATCTCAAATCTTTGACATAAATATAAATTACTCTTATTTCCTTTCTCATAAGAACTATATATGTAATTATCCTATTGGCATTTAGACCGTTAATGAATTCTTTTTACTCAAAGAGACCTGGTGATTTGATTTACTTTTAAAATAGTACTATCTGGGGTGCCTTGGTGGCTCAGTCATTAAGTGTCTGCCTTCAGCTCAGGGCGTGATCCCAGCAGTCTGGGATCAAGCCCCACATCGGGCTCCTCTCCTGGGAGCCTGCTTCTTTCTCTCCCACTCCCCCCGCTTGTGTTCCCTCTCTCGCAGGCTGTCTCTCTCTCTGTTAAATAAATAAAATCTTAAAAAAAAAAAAAAAAGGAAGGTGCTGTGACCACCACCCTCAAAAATAAAATAAAATAAAATAAATAATATAAAATAAAATAGTACTAACTTCTCTGTGCTGATTTATATAAATTTTTAAAAATTCCCCAAATTATAAATATTTTGTAGATGAATTTAAATGTAAATTGTGAAAATCCGGATTAAAATACCTTTCACTAACAAACCCTTACTCAAAATGACAGAAATACCTACTGGCATACCTAAAAATAGACAAAAAACCAAGATGAGAATATACATTAATATTAAATTCTATGAATCACAGACAATATACTGCTAAGCTCTGGGAGAAATACTAATATGAGATCCATGGAACAAGATTTAGAAAATCAAAAATAAAATGGGAGCATATCAGTAATTTTTTTCTCATAGAGCATAAAAGCATGTCTACCTGACAATAGGTTTTCAGATGCTTCATTGGTTTAGAAAAGGAAATAGTTTGGGGGCCTGCGTGGTGCAGTCGTTAAGCAGCTGCCTTCGGCTCAGGGCGTGATCCCAGCGTTCTGGGATCGAGACCCACATCAGGGTCCTCCGCTGGGAGCCTGCTTCTTCCTCTCCCACTCCCCCTGCCTGTGTTCCCTCTCTCGCTGGCTGTCTCTCTCTCTCTGTCAAATAAATAAATAAAATCTTAAAAAAGAAAAAAAAGAAAAGGAAATAGTTAATCTCAGACCAGCAGAATCTTAATATATAAAAATCGAATAAACACTAGAAATTGGGTTAAAATTCATGTACATTGATCTACTGGCTGCAGATTTAAGATGGGGTTTTAGGTAGTCCCAAAATGGACAAATAAGTAGAGTCAAGGGCAGGCCCTGTCCACTATATTTTGTCAAATATCAGATTTTGCTAGATGTCTTCATGACATCTACGGGGAAATTACCACAGGTAAAAGGAAAGAGGAAATTGACCTGAAGACTCAGAGGAAATACATATCTCTAAAGTATAGATTTCTAAAATTTATTGTAGGAATTGGAAAAATATTTTAGAAAATATGCCCATTATGATATAGGAGCTAAAGCTATAAAGAGAGACCAGGCCAATATGACATTTTAGGCAGGTGAGTTTTAAGAACTATTAGATGAGATTAAAAATGATCTGGTTAAGGTTTGAAAAGTAATGTTAGGACATCTGGTGTTTAATTAGAGAATTAAAGGATGTGCTGGTTTAAATAAAGAGCAAAACAATGTCAAAAATCTAGGCAGTGATAGGGAAGATAAAATTTCCTAGCTTGTATAATATAAGAACAAAAGGGACAAGATGATGATAAATATGGAGGAAAGAAAATGAGGAAATAACCTAAGATGGATAAGTGATACTAAGGAAAGAAACACCTTAAAACCAGTGTCTATGCATTCTATTCTAGAATTTCTATTCTTTACCATGAGAGAAGTGGAAATACTCTTGACCAGATGAAGATAAGTAAAAAGTTTGTCCTTTCTCCTCGTAGTAAGGTTCTAGGCTAGATCCATTTCATATGTCTCTTGCTACATTAGACCACTGGGATGATTGGAACCGACTGGATATCAACATTACCATAACACTAAAAGAAGCTAGGCTTCCTTGTCTGAAATTACTTATAATTTAGATTTTAAATTTGAGTCTAAATCAACAGCATTTTTATGGCATTTTTCTGCTTTCCAAATTGCCAAAAATATCTGTTCATTACCACATGGTTTTTCTGCCTTTGTCTTTGGGCTACCACTTTTCTTTTTCCCTTGACTGGACGGACTGTGCCCAGCACTGCTCCTGGGCAAAAGCGTGCTGCAGCTGTCTTGCACTGACTCCTTCTAATCTGTCTGTGCATTGTTTGGTCAATTAGTTCTATTGTGCAAGAATAGTCAGGAGATTTTCATTTCATTCATTTTGTGGGTACAGAATGACTTTCGACTTAAATCAGAGGTATAAAATGATTCTATTAGACAGTCATAGAAAGGTATGTTCTGCATTATAGAATTAAACATGCCCTCTAGCCATAGCATCTTGAAGTTTTACTATGTAATCTTTCATGCTCGCTGTTGTGTAGACCATAAGAACACTCCCACATTTTCACTTTCAGGGGCTGGTAAGCTTTGATAGTTGAAAATTTATATTAAATTTCATCCATCTATCTTTTCTTTTAAATTTACATTTGTATATTTATAGCTACTATTGGTCTTTTATAAATATACACATTCATATATATGTGTATACATATATGTATATATATATATGTTTGTGTGTATATATATATTCCCTATCTGTAGCATGACAGGGACATGACTAATTGGCCACTTCTCACAGAAAGCAAAATCAGTAGTTTGATAAACAAAGGATAACATGTATTTTTCCTCTAAACATGATCTGAATTTGTAATTTTATAGAGACATCAAAATGAGCAACAACTCCTGAATGTACTATGAAATTCTCATTATGATCCTAGAAAAAAAGTTCTGTGTATGTGCAAATGATAGTTTATCATAATAGAGCAATATTCATGTAGTTCATCAGTCTGTGGTGGCAGTTTTCAGCCTGTCTTCCTTTGCTGCTGGTTTTATTTTTAGTTTTTCTTTGGAGACAGATAGACGCACAGAATGTCAAATACCTTTCTTCTATAAAGCTCAAACAAAATCACACAATCGTGAATCTCAAAACAATCCCTGATTAAACCTAGGGATTTACTATAAAGAGAATTACTTTAAGAATTCTAATAAAATTCTAAGACAAACTTATCTGAGAAAGATTAAGCTATTTTCTATTGTTTAAATTTTTTCCTACCTCTTTTAAATTATTTTAAAGGGTCTTGTAACTTCTTAATATATAACAGGTAATTTCTGCATTAAAACTTCTTTATATCTGATACAATGCTTGGTGTACACTTACCTCCTGAAAACGTGCAGTTGACACAAACTCAGAGGCTTTTGATGTTTATCTTTAGAGGATTTGTTCTTGAAAGTGTAATATGAAGTTTCTGTTAAGAAAGATAAACTTTATTTATTGTCAGTATTATTATTATTAGGAGAAGTTTATTGTTAGCTATTTATGAATGGGAAAAGGTGCAGGTTTTAAATCAGCTTCCAGTAAAATGAATATTACTGTTTATTTTAGCCTCAGCTTCAGGCCCAAATTCTTACCAAATTCATCCCCTCCCCTATATATCTTAAAGGCTGTCAAGCTAAGGTTTTCTATTCCCTGGCTCCATCTGCTTCTGCTTGACATTCCAAGGGCAAGGGTGCTTTCCAAAACTTATGTGGAAGAAATGACCCTTCTTCAACAGTCCCTGACCTGGTTTTCTCTACTTCAGTGTGTACCTCTTGAGGCTGATTTTTCTTTTGCAGTCTTTTAGCTGGATTCTATTTTGATTATTAAATGTGAGAATGTTACCCTCTGTCACTGAGCCCTCTTCTGTCTATACACTCTCTCTAGGTAGCTTCATGGTTTCATGAGTACAAATAAAATCTATGTGTTGATAATTCTTAAGTCTATAGCTATATTTTTGACATTCCCAGGAACTCTGGATTTGTATATTATGTACAATTTGATATAGTCACATGTGTAACCACTGGGTACCTCAAATTTAACATGATCCAAATAGAACTCCTAATTTTCTTCTTTTTTTTTTAAAGATTTTATTTATTTGATAGAGAGAGACAGCCAGTGAGAGGGAACACAAGCAGGGGGAGTGGGAGAGGAAGAAGCAGGCTCCTAGCAGAGGAGCCTGATGTGGGGCTCGATCCCAGAACGCTGGGATTACGCCCTGAGCTGAAGGCAGACGCTTAACGACTGTGCCACCCAGGCACCCCATAACTCCTGATTTTCATTCCAAGGCTGCTTTTCTCTTACTCTTGCCCATTTCAGTAAATGACACTACCATCTACTCATTTGTTCAAATCAAATTTCTAGAGCTGGGCTATCCAATATGGTAGCCACCACTTGCATGTGTCTATTTAAATTAAAATTAAGTAAAACTAAAAATTCCATTTCACAGTTATATTAGTCACATTTTAAGTGTTCAATAGTCACATATCTAATGGCTACCACAGTAGACAGTGCAGATACAGAATATTTCTTTTACTGCAGAAAAGTTCATTTAACAGTACTAGTCTAAAGTCATAATTTCTATCTGTTGCTCCTTCACCATCATCTCAGGTCCTATCTGCTCAATCAAAATAATGTCCTTTACTCAAGAAATGAAAGGGTATGCTAAATTCATTAATAATTACCCCAAATTTGTCCAGTTGATTTTATCTCTGGAATTACCACATTGGTCAGAGCTATCATAACTGCCTCCTGCAGTAGTCTCCTAACCTGTCTCCCAGGTTGTCCTCTTTTTTTTCAATTTAATTTTTTAAAAAGATTTTATTTATTTATTTGACAGAGAAAGAGAGTACAAGGAGGGGCAATGGGAGGGAGAGGGAGAAGCAGGCTCCCCACTGAGCAGGGCACTTGACCGGGGTCTCTATCCCAGGACTCTAGGATCACAACCCAAGCCGAAGGCAGATGCTTAACCGACTGAGCCACCCAGGTGCCCCCAGGTTGTCCTGTTATCAACTGCTTCTTCGTAGAGCAGCCAACAGGATCTATTTAAAACATAAATTAGGTCATGTTACCCACTCGTTTTAAACCTAAACCCTTTGATGATTTCCCATTACTCAAAGAACAAAATCCAAGCTTCTTATCCTGATGTACAAGTTCATTATGACCTGGCTTCTCGCTTATGTATTACTTATTTCTCTATTCCTCTAATAAGAACTTAATTTGAGGGGGCGCCTGGGTGGCACAGCGGTTAAGCATCTGCCTTCAGCTCAGGGCGTGATCCTGGCATTCCGGGATCGAGCCCCACATCAGGCTCCTCTGCTGTGAGCCTACTTCTTCCTCTCCCACTCCCCCTGCTTGTGTTCCCTCTCTCGCTGGCTATCTCTATCTCTGTCCAATAAATTAAAAAAAAAAAAAAACTTAATTTGAGAACCAGAATATTTCTTATCTGGTTTACCACTTAATCTGTAGTTTCAAAGTTGTGCCTGGCACACAGTGGAGGATTAAAACATATTTTCTACATGAATTGATGTAAAATGAAAGAACTACAAAAAAATAATTTTGAGTTTCAAGATATTCCCATCGCTTTTGATTTTATACGTGATCATGAAATTAAAATGAGATGTGGACAAGAGTGGGGATTTTTAATCTCTTTACTTATGATTAGAGGGTAACAGCTGATAAAATCAAAATGAGACTTTTGGAAAAATTCATTTATTAATTCACTGAAAATTTCCCGAGTAACAGGGCACTGTACTAGTTTTCCCCTGGTGTGGTGAGGAATGCTCTTAAGATTCACCATAACATTAGTGAAAACCATCCTTAGTATGTTTTTTATTTTTAAATCTATAATTTGACAAAACATAAAAGGAACTACAAAACTGATAGAAAGTCCTGAGTGATGAAATTTAGTATTATTTCATTTTTAATTTTGAAAAACACATAATTTATACTTATTGAACATAAAAATAAGTAAACTTAAAATTTAGGTTTATGCCTTTAATATAATGCATATTCTTAATAACTTTTTATGTTTTACTCTTAATTATAAAACTTATATAAAATGTTGGAAATGCATAATTTTTCTTCTTTCAGTGTTTCCATTTTAAATATTTCAGCTGCTCTTTTCTACCCTTTCTTCATCAAAATTTTGAAACACATTGTATTCACATTTTATAAAATGGGATGAAATAAAAATAAAGTAACTGAAGGATATAAAAATACCTTAATCTCTGTTCTTGGGAAATAAATTTAACTTTGGGGGCATCATCTTTAGATCATTTAGATTTCTTGCTATATGGTCCTCTGACTACCAGTATCAGAATCAACTGGGTGTTTGTGAAAATGGAGAATCCCAAAAGTCATCCACATAAAATTAAATGGGGGCACAGATGGAGCATAGAAATTCACATTAAAAAGACAACAACAACTACTCATGGTAATTCACTTTAAATATTCTAAAGTTTGAGAATGACTAATCGGTGTTTGTAATTAAGTTCAATGGAATCACCCAAAGCAGACTTTAATGGTCTTTGTGTAAATAGCCCTACACTGCATATAGTTTGATTAAAAAGAATAGAAGCTGTTTTACCTGAATGACAGTATGTAATATTATGTGACAGGGTGACCTCTCTTAACCTCAAAGGCTCTACTATTACATGCTTACCTTTGGATTTGGAAGTAAGTCTTTTATTATCAAGGTTTCAGGCTTAATAAAATCAAGATTGGGTTAAAATTAAAATGCCTATTTAAGAAAACATAATTTATAGCTATTACTAATTCATCATGAATTCTTTTATTAGACTAATTTCAGGAACATAGCAGGACCCAAATGATTGAAACAGAAATAGTTGAGTTTCATTTGTGGAAAGAATTTAGAGCACAAGGAAATTTGGCTAAGCACAGTTTGAGTAATCAATCAATCAATTCAATTCACACATGATTCCTGGTAATTGTGTTAGACCTAATGGGAAAGTACAAAGATAAGCTTTATCTTCCACCAAGGGACTTAAAATACATGGAAGAGGTAAGCTATGTGCCAAATATTCCATCATATTAAGTAAAAACTGCTACAAGAAATGTATGAAGAGTACAAAGGAGGCAGTGATTCCTAAGGTGAGGAAATACAGCTCACAAGATTCCTTGGAGGGCCTACTATTTAAACTTGACCTTTAAAGTAGAAAGCATTTGCGTATAAGGAAACTCCAGAGGTAACTGATACCGTTGGGTGTGGATGTTAAAAGTTGCTGAGTATCCACTAAGGGAGAGCAAAGGCCTAGAATAAAAAATAAAATAAATACTGATGACAGAATACACATATTTTTTTCATATTGAGGTTTAAAGAAAATTAAAATATGACATAAGTATGACATGAGGCCTTTTCTTATTTACCATTAAGATAATAGAAACTTTTGGTTCTAGTCTAGTCAAAAGCTCTATCATAGAGTAACTGAACTCAGGCAGCTACTACCACAGCTGGCAGGCATTAAAGGTTGATAGTACTTCTTCCACATTGCACATCCTAAAATGTTATTATTTTGTCTTCTTTACTAAAAATAATGCCCTTTCTAGAGCTTGGTCATTATAGACATTAGATATTAGAACCTGGCACGTATACCAGAAAGAATATTCAAATAGCCCACGACAATATAACAATCACAGGGACATCTCCAATGAAGTTCTGAAACCATTCACCAATGCCAATGACAAAATAGAAAATTAAAAACTCCAGCTGTTGTACATCTACCCTTTGTGAAATGACAGCATGCAGAGGTTGTTAGAACAATGACATCGTCAAGCATACTTCTGAAAAATTTTCTTCAGGATTAGAATAATCAGTAAAGCAGAAGATGAGACTGGAACTTAATCTAATGTTTTCTTTTTTAAAGATTTTATTTATTTGAGACAGAGTGAGAGCAAAAGAGAGAGAGAGAGAGTACACAAGCAGGGGGAGTGAAGGGGGAGAAGCAGGCTCCCCCTGGGGCAGGAAGCCTGATGCAAGGGCTAGATCCCGTGTGGGGACCAAGATCATGACCTGAGCGAAGGCATACACTTAACCGACTGAGTCACCCAGGCGCCCCAGGAACCTAATCTAATCTTTTTAAAGTTCAGTTTTTACTTTCTTCTCTAAAAATGAACGAAACTGTTTGGAGTTGAGATTGGAAATATACAAGTATATAGATAGAATTCAGAAAATACTTGAGTAGCAAAGCACAAAAAAAAGTAATTAATACAGTAATTTGCTCTTCCCTGAGGAATCATATATTCAGTGATTTTAATTGAAAATGTATTACTTATATAGGCTGTTTATACTAGAAAACTTCATTTGTATAGTATGAAAAATCAGATAAACAGGCATTGTATATGAGCAATCATTAAGTGATGTTACAAATATAAACACATTCAGAAGCCTGACTTTGTAGGCAATATTATGTAAAGAAGGAAATGGGAAATCTACTTCATGACTTGGAAAAAATGCAAGAGACAGTAGCTTATGTCAGAAATGCAAAAAGAAAGAAAAAGTAAACAGCATCAACACTAGAGTAAATACGCTAATTTTGAGGCAAAGGGAGAGGGTAACAAAATGGCCCCATAATGTGGAACATCTGGTCATTGAATCAAAAATGGACTTTAACTGGAAACAGACAGATGGCATAAACACTATTAGCACAGAGAAAGCTGTTGCGTAGACATAGAAATCTAGGATATTGGCTTTGGCAGTACTGTCTTTACTTTGCATTGCCAATGTTATTCAAATTGAATGGAAAATCAGGAAGGTTGACCTCCTTGCTTAACATTTCTTCAGTCCCATTCTTGCTCTTTTAAATAGACAATTACATACTCTCATGTAATTAAACAAATAGGTAAAATATCTCTGTTTTTTATATTGTGCACACATACATATGATAAAAGAAAGGGTTGTCATACAAGCATTTAGCTTTCTTTTGGTAATATTAGCTCAAAATAAGTTTTCTAAGTATTTTTATTATAAGGAGGTTAAAAATTTTATCATTCTTAGAGTTGAAAGTAAGGACTCAGGAATAATTACCTAAATCTTTTTTTAATAGTCCATATCAAAACAATATGAGGAATTCAAATGCAGTGAGATAACCAGGTGATAGAAATATTCTCACCTGGGGCGCCTGGGTGGCACAGAGGTTAAGCATCTGCCTTCGGCTCAGGGCGTGATCCCAGCGTTATGGGATCGAGCCCCACATCAGGCTCCTCCGCTATGAGCCTGCTTCTTCTTCTCCCACTCCCCCTGCTTGTGTTCCCTCTCTCGTTGGCTGTCTCTATCTCTGTCGAATAAATAAATAAAATCTTTAAAAAAAGAAAAAGAAATATTCTCATCTATCTTTGGTATATCAGATGTGACTAACAGAGTTGTTAAAGATATTTAATCATTACATTCAAGTCTAATCTATAAATCCATTTTAAATAGGCTTTGTCACAGAGCATTTAGTAAAAAAGTGCCAGTGATTAAATGTTTTTAATAAAATTCTTTTCTGAAGTATCTTATTTATCTTTATCTTTTAGCATTTTGTACATGGAAGAAAGCATTACTCATTATTCATTTAAATCAGTGACTCAACCTCCAATATTGATTTGTTTGAGAAGGTGATGAAAATGAAGGATATTCCTTTCCGAAAAATGCACATGCACAAAGAATTTTTCAAATACTTTCAAGAAGTTTATCCTTGATATTCCATCCTTGGGGTCTATGGATCTAGGGTAGAGAATCTCTGGTTTCAAACAAATTTAGAGATAGTGTTAGCAATCCTTTATTTAGCATTTTTAAATATGGTAGGAGTTAGATGTAATGATAGAGCTCACTTTCCCAATCTCCTACTTAAATCACTGCTCATGTTTTTAAACTCTTTAATAGTCAATTATCTAACTTTCTTTTCTGTTTTAGTTATCTGAAAGTTCTACTTTATAATATCAAATCAGGTGAAATAGTTGAATGGGATTTCACTTACCATGACAAGCACTGAGTAATGTATAGAATTGCCTAACTACTATATTGTACACCAGAAACATGGATAACACTGTTTGTTAATTATGCGGGAATTAAAAATTTTTTAAAATCACAAGAGGTTAAGAATTCTAACAAGCAGAACCTTAAATATTACCTTGATAGAATTATAATCCAGTGAACGTAAAAAAGAAAAACAAAAAAACTTGGCAGACAAAGATATTTTAATCTATTATGACCTTGCTTATTATCATACTTTTTCAAGTGCTTTTGGAAACATTATTTTCTAATGCTTTTACATTATGGATGCATCCTCATAATTCCATTGTTTACTTATGATTTCCTTCCTTTTAATTGAACCATTTATAAGTACAGAGCCTTTGAACTGTTTCTTGATAAAAACAATCATAGGTAACATTTATTGGGTACTGTGTTAAGCCCCCTACAAAAATAATTTCAACTGCATTCTCGCAATAATCTACAGCAACAACAACAAAATAATATAATAAAATTTGCCTCCCTATAACTTCCATTAATTATTCCCAATTCTGTTCTCTGGAATAATCTAGAACAACTCTATTTTAGATCACAGGTTTTTGGCTTTTTTTTAGACTCTTTGAACATTACAGAGGAAGAAGGGTACTTATAAATCATTATAGATTAAATTTTTCAATTTACAAGTGATAAAACTGAGACAAAAATAACTAAGACAGCTATGTATTACTTCTCTCAACAGTATTTACCAGGATGCCCTATGTGCCATCAACCTTTCTTTAAAGCACGTTCTGTAGATGGTTCCATATCCATCCCTCCTCCCAACTGCTCTTTTCAAGGCTCTTCATTAGTGCGGCACCAGGAATCTGTCACAAGACTCCATTTGGGGCTTGAGCAGCAAGTAGTAGAATTTGTGCTTGCTTTGAAATGACCAGTTTTATTCAACAAATTTTTAAAAAAACCTTTTAAGCAGCTATATTTTGAGGATTTTTATATGAATACCTGTCAATTGATCAGTTTTGTATATTTAGTTTTCCCTTTAATGGAATTTGTAAAATATCAGACCTAAAAAAGATTGAGTAAGAAAAATTAGAAAAAGAAAAGCACTCAATAATAGGCGGTCATATTACTGAACACTCACAGTGCATCAGAAACAGGATTGCTTGCATTAAATGAACTATCTCATGAAATCTTCCCAGACACCTCGTGCACTAGATATTATTTAGTACTATTATTAATGCACATTTTATAGATAAGGAAACTTAGGTCCAGACATATGAAAGCCACATAGTTTGAAGTGAAAACTCTCTGGGACTCCTAAACTTATTCACTACATCATAGCACCGCATTCAATTGATGATAATAGGGTAGGTATGCCAGTTCTTCAATATTTTATTATGAAATTAAAACTTATAAATTTAAAATTCAAAAACATATGAGGCAAAAATCATGTCCATCTTCCAGATATCAACCAAAATTAACTTAGTTATATTTCTCCAGGTTTTTCTAGATAAAATAAATTATAAATTTTGGGTGGTGTCAGAAAATGGTAATGGCATTAAAAGCTGAAGTTCAAAGATAATTGCCAGATACCACTTCTGCCATCAAGAAAGATATTTTCCTTTTGTGCAATACTTTAGCAGAGTAGGTTACATATAACCAGATTACCAGCTGCATTTCCACTGTTTATACAAGGTAATAAAATTGATCAGCCAATGCAATATTATAAAATTTCATAATCAACACATCTGATATTTTTTAACTTTGAGCAGATTATTATGTTACATGAGCCACAAACTTTGGCTGAACATCCTGCAAACTGCATTTTACTGCTTTGATCAAATAAAATGCACATAAATTAATCTAGTATCTATTTAATGATATGCATAATTGCTGTTGTGCTACCTGGTAATTAAGCCTGAATGGACAACAGATGATTATAATTTCACATAGTCAAGCTAAAATTCTATAGCTCTTTTCTTTTATTATTTCTTCAGTATTTTCATGACTGGTAGTACTGACAATTTTATCTGATACCATGTAAAACTTAATCCTCATTAGTCACACATACACATTCTGACTCCATAGCTACTCCCCCCAGCACCAAGGTCTTAATCTGACTCCTCCGTTAAGAGTTCTATTAATACATGTCTCTCAGCTCTTCTGTCTCTGTAGCTACCCACCAAGATTAAGACCTTAACACCTGTTTCCCTTGTCTGCTATCTTCCCGCACCTAAGGAGTAAGTAAAATATAATTTTGAAAAGAATGGCTATGGAATAAGGCATTATCTGGCTTTGAATTTAATCTCTGCTTCCTTCCTTTTGAAAGAAATTGAGCAATACATATAAGCTCCTGAACCTCAGTTTATCTGTAAAATATGGGATAAGACTGGTACTTACTTGAAAGCAGTATTGTGTGAATTACACAGCCAATGGATGTAAAGAATTTGGCCCAGGCTGTGACATATAGTTATTGCTCAATAATCTGTAACTGATGGTATTAACCTTGCCTCCACCTAATTTCTCTTTAGCTATCACAGGTCCAGAGAGCTAGAGGCTCTGGGGATCTGATGCTTAGATAACTGGCTTGCTTGGCTAGGCTGACCCAGGATTGTGGCAATCCACAGACTCTCAGAATGTGGTCTGGGTGCTTAGACCTGTGGCTAAGGGAAGTTATAGGGGAGCAAAGGTAACCCTTCACATAAAAGGAACGAAGGCTGGTGACGAAAAGTTGGAGGTTCTAAAGAGCAATGTCACCAATTAACTAGAAAGGCTGGTTAGGGTAGATTAAGTTACAGGGGTCCAGAAACTGTAGGCATGCATGTGGGTGACTGCATATACATTCTAGCTCCCAACAACTCATAGAAATAATACCATGGTAACTGCAGCTAGGTTATTTCCAGAATCATTACGTTAACTACAAAAATGCTCCTCTAAAATAAATAAATAGTTTTAGACTTCAAATAAGCCATAGTAGTGGTCATAATATTTCAAGGACAAGAAAAACTTACTACCTACTTGGGTCTCTGAAGGAGAGAAAATGTTCCTGTAATACTTTTATGC
This sequence comes from Ailuropoda melanoleuca, assembly GCF_002007445.2. Classification (NCBI taxonomy): domain Eukaryota; kingdom Metazoa; phylum Chordata; class Mammalia; order Carnivora; family Ursidae; genus Ailuropoda; species Ailuropoda melanoleuca. Next base: position 60,072,232 of record NC_048220.1, on the reverse strand, counting down.
CAAGGCATACCATACAAATGGCCAGGATTGATGATACAGTGAAACTCATTTACACTTAAGTGTATTTGATAAATCAGGAGACATAATGAGTTAACTTAAGCTATTTCTCACTTTCATTGGGGGTCAGGAATTAGAAAGCAGAGTGGTCCTGTAGACGTCCTACCTGGGATGTGCAGGGTGGATATCATCAAAGAGAGAGGAACAACAGAATACTGGCATTCTGAAAAGTGACTTTGAAGGTGTCCAGATTTTTCCTAGGCTGTGCTTCTTATCCTAAAGACAAATAAAATTAAAAGTTATGTTTTCCTGTCCATAATGTAGTTTAGGAAAACACTATGCCTTATTATCCTACAGTGGAGAAATAATATATAGAGACTGGAGGTGGTAATGATAGTGATAATATTTATCTGGATTTTACAATGCTCTAGGTACAGGGAAATTCTGACTCATGATTAGCAGAAATAAATAACAAAGAATGCAAGAAGCTTTTATAACTTTACTTGTTTTCCCACAAGTCAGTAAAGCACAATAAAACAAAGTGCATTTTAATTATCAAGACATGATAGACTGTAACTAAATTCTGTATTAAAAAGTTACTAGCTATAAATCAATATAATTGAAACCATACGTGTGCTAATTTCTAATTGATGATTGAATGCATTTGTTGTCAGAGAACCCAAGCAGAATAATTACATCCTGTCACTCCAGCTCTCAGGAAATTGAGGGCCCATATCAAGGGAGAAAGCTCTAATTCAGGGATTTGTATTCTACGATCAAATTTCTGAGAGCACAATTGGGAATGTATTCTGGGTGCATATGGATTTTCTTATTAATTCTAACTGAAAAGTAACAACCCATATTTAGTCAACTGGAGCCAGATCATTTCATTGGAAATACAGCCTTCATTATGATATCAAATTGTTCTGGCTTAGACAGTCTTGAAATGTTAGATCTCTTTTATTTGGTGGGATAACATTAATCGAATATAAAGTTATTTTTGGAATAATAGACTTCAAATATATTTACTTATCAAGTCTAGAATCATAGATATGGCATCTACTCTCAGTCTACTAAATGCCTATGATAACATTCCTCAGTTATGGTGTTGGTATGAAGAACACGCTTGTGTAGAAAAATACTGGACCAGGAAATCTAATTAAAATTATTACTAAAATCATAAATGGATCTACACATTCATTAATTCATTTCAAAAATAATTAGTGGTTATATTCCAGGCCTATTTTAGGTAGCAGTGATACAAATTTACATAAAATATGGAATCCTTTTTTTTTTTTTTTAAGATTTGCTTACTTTAGAGAGAGAGAGCACACGCGCACAAGCAGGGGGAGGGGCAGGAGAGAAAGACAATCTCAAGCAGGCGCAGGAGCCTGACGCAGAGCTCGATCTCACTACCCTGAGAATATGACCTAAGCCAAAATCAAGAGTTGGCTATTTAACCAACTGAGCCAATCAGGTGCTCCTGGAATCCATTTTTAAGGAGCTCATAGTCTATGTAGTGAAAATGGATGGACAAATACTCCTTATGAAATATGATAAACACATCATGATATGTATATGTAAGGTATAATAATGGATAAGAAGAGTTAGTCATGAATTACTCAGAAGGGAGGTTGGGCAGATGAGGGAAACTTCAGCAGACACAGTAGCATACACATTTCAGGTATACAAAGTACATAATGGAGAACCCAACACCTATGCATCCTAGTGAAATACAGAAGCAACACCAGTAAGTAATAACAACAAAATGCAACGGTAGAGGGAAATACTAAAAGACATGCATGTAGAGAAGTAAGCAGTGTGTGTACCACAGCTGACAGAAAATGCAATGCAAGTTTGGAAGTGGGGAGCCTTTGAAATAATTTAAGCAGGCAAGTAACATAACATTTAAGAAATGTATTAATTTTTAAATTAAGAGACTACGATGAAAGCAGATGTTGACATTCTCCTTTCCTGAGGGATTGGACAGGCTGGCAACGACTGGTTAGTGGTCAACAGCCAGGAGTTGGGTCCATTATGATCCATAGTTTGTTATCCAGAGTAGCACAAGATAGGTAAAGCTGGTGAGCTTTTGAATATTCATGTTTCACAAAGAAAATACTTGAGGGGGCACCATTTTTTTCTAAGCCAGTAAACTTTCCAATCCTTCCAGGAGATGTGCAAATCTCTCCTTATACTGCTATCCCAATTTTGACCCTGAGAGCTATAGGTCTATTCTCCTTTCACATCAAAAATTCTCAGTCCCAGCTAAAACCCTGACTCTAATATTTCACCCACCATTTACTACTTAATGTTTAGCAATCTGACTTATATCCCCACAATCCATTAAAATCATTCTTGCTAAGGGCACCTTGCTCTATGTAATTGATAGATAATTCTTTACTCCTTCTCTCACTGGGCACTCTATAGCATTGAAAACCCCAAATTCTACCTTGGTACTGGTGTCATTACTCTATCCTGTTTCCCCTCCTGTCACTCTAGCTCTCATTCTTCTCGCTAAATCCTCTTCTTCCATTTCTTAAATACTGGCTTTCTTTAGGATACCTTCTTTAACCTCACTCCTAAAATCCACATTCCTTTTTTAAAAAATTCATTTATTTAGAGACAGAGAGAAAGAGAGAGAGAGAGAGCAAGCTTGGGATGGGGTAGAGGGTGAGAGAGAGAGAGCATCTCAAGCAGACTCCCTGCTGACTGTGAAGCCCAACACGGGCTCATTCCTATGACCTGGAGATCATGACCTGAGCTGTAATCAAGGGCCTGGCACCCAACCAACTGAGCCACCCAGGCACCCCTAAGATCCATATTCTTATAGTCAATATTTTGCTAAATGTTAAACTTTTTTCTGAGATCATTCTATAGAACTGGTACCAGATTTTATTGTGTAAACATGCCTTTATCACAGTAGTTGTAACACTAGACTAAACTCATTTGTTTATGCTTACCTCTCCATACCATAATAAGAAAATGTTAAGGGCAGGGATCCTCTATAGTTAATCTATTTATTCCTTTCATTTTTAACCACAGTGCCTGCTGTAGAGTCAGTATTTATTATATACTAGGCTTTACACCAAGTGTTGTTTTTTTTTACATTATCTCATTACCTCTAGTAAAACATAGATAATATTATTCCCGTTTTACATATGAGGAAACTGCCATTTTAGGAGTTGGGCAAAACTTTCAAGATCACGTAGCTACTAAGTAGCAAAACAATGTTAGAATAAAGTCAGTGTGATTCTAAAACCCAGTGCTAAATGCTTTATACATATATTATCAGTCATTAAACCAAAGGTAGCAAATTGTTCTAATATCTTGTGCCTACTTTCATTGACCAGCGGGGGCCGTTGGGAGTGCTGTATAGCGGATTTTGAGGTTGAATCTGTACTCATTGGGAAAGAGTACCATAGCTGCTCAACATTGTCCATGAAGAATATCCAATGGGTAATGGCAGTATGTTTGCAGTCATTACATTTCTATATGGCTTTCCTACTTAGGAAGGATTGACGATTGGATAATAAATACATTTTATGGATTTTGAACTAGTAGATCTTAAAACATTTTGTAGTAGTTCTCCAAATAGAATAGTAAGACTCCCTAGGATTTATGGTACTTCTAGTTGGCAGAGAAAAATAAATAAAAAACATCACTTTCCTTATTGATTCTTTCCTCTTCCTCCCTTCTCTTCTCCTCCACTCTCTTCCTTCATCTACCCTCTCACATTTTATGGCCTTTGATGCAACTTTAATTCTCTTGAGGATAGGCAGCGTGTTTTATCAGTAATTATATTCTCCATAGTACCTTGTATATAGTTGGTGTTTAAATATTTGTTGAATAATTAAAAATAGTCATCTCTTAGATGCATGATTTCCTAATAAGCTTTCTTTTCCAGCCCAATGGATGAAAAGAAATTAGTATGTTGATTGGGTAGTTCTATTACCAATAATTATGATTAAAGCAAATAAAAGGACAACTTCCAGTTAATCACTTTTTTCGTTACCTAACTTACCCCTCTGACCCTGCTTGAAAATAATGTCTTTATCCTGAAGTCTTAATGAAGTTATTCACACTGAATACCCTATTAGATTGTGCTTTATGTAATAAATCTCCTCTTCTGTGTTCAGCTTAAAGAAGCAGATTCCTGGGCTGTTGAAAGAATTAAACTTTTACCTGAGAATGTTTCTTACTGATGGACATAGATTTGTCTATCTAGATTTTTATTATGTTAGTACCCAAACTCTCTACATTACTGTAGCTTATTATATATACATAAATCTTAGAAAGACCAACACCTTGAGGCAGTAACCCCACAAGATTGTAAAGAAATAATGCTGATTGAAAAAAATTCAATTGTTTCCCATGCTAATGGAAAATACTTTAGAATATGTAAAGTTAACAGATAATTTGGAACATAATTTGGTTCTACAATTGCACTTGTTTTTGGAGTTATAATCTTTTTTTATTAGTAATGATTTCTATACTGGAGAAAGTATTACTATTTAGTGTAGTAAAGATGGTTATAAAAATGAAGAAATAATCTAGATGTTACAGAACTCTAAAACTCAATAATAAACTATGAAACATAAAATATTTGACTCTCTGGATTAGAATAGGTAGGGTTTAAAAATGATTTTTAGTCAGCATGAATAAATATAGCTCAGAGATCAGAATATATAGAATGCTCACATCAATTCTCACCCATATACATGGCAAACACTACTAATCAATCATGCTATTCTTTCACTCTAAGTGGGACTTCATTCTTAAAACAGTATTGCTATTCCTTATCAGTCTGAATTGGAACAAGAAATGAAACCTAGGGACTCTTTGTAAAAGAGATCTCTGTCTTTTCAAATGACGCCAGTAAACCTTAAAAATCAAGGAAGGTGGCAAAATTCTCATATTCAAATCTGGACATAGCTCAGTCTCAGTAAAATCTTTCATATACCTATGTTTCATCTTTCTTTTTCTTTTACCTAATTTTTTGCTGTGCACCTTTCCCAGGTGTGGTGATGTGAGCTGCACTGGTAAACCCAGTTCATAAAAAGAATTGATGATGCTGACTGTACCCACATAAATCATGCTGTCCTGTGCTACTAAGACGGCAAGACAGTGAGACTCATAGGCTGTATCTCTCTCTCTCTCTTCATATATGTATGACTCTTGGAGATGATTTACCCTAAAAGCTCATTTTGCCAAGTGATAAAACTCGGTCTATAAATGCCAGCTTTCTGAAATTACTGTTAAGTGGCAGAGATGAAAATAAGGTGCAAGTCTTTTGGCCTCAGGAATTAACACAGCTTGGACTCTGCTTAGGGTTTTGTCTTAAAGAACCACCCTTTGGTTCATTAGCTCGTCTAATCACAGAACTTATTGAGGGGAGAGGAAGAGGTCTTTGTTCTTTTTAGAAAGACTTTTTCTACAATCTGGGCTTGAAATTTCATTTTCTCTCCACAGCTCGATATAATCTTACATTTTTAAATTTAATTCTTCATCATCCAAGCCATGCCGGCACAAAACAGAGCTTTTTCTTGACCCTGGCCTTGGTATCTCTGATCCCACTGTTTCCTCAGTTGTCCAGGTTGTTATACGTTGCCCCTTGCACTGTGGTGTGTCACCTAATTAGTCTCCGCAGCTAGTCTTTGCTTAGTCTTTTCACTCATAAACCTTCATTTGACTAATTTTAAACACCAATGTTATTGAAGCCATTTCCTATTCTTACTAGAAAAAAGTCAAAACTTCTCCATTTAGGTGCCCTAGTCCTCTATAATCTGACTTTGTCCTCTTTCCTACTCCTTAATTTAAAATATTTCCTACTCCAGACTCATCTCCTCATTCTCTCCTGAAGGCACCATGTTTATTATCAAGTTCTTACTGTCTACTCAGAATGTTTTCCTGCATTCCTTCCATCCCACTCTTTGTTGAGGTAACTCTTTAAAACTCCATGGAGCCTTTATCCAAGGACAACGTTCCTCATACTCTTTTTATTAATTTATTCATTTTCTTCATTATAAAGCACAATGGTAGAATGTGGGCTTTGGAAACATACAGGTGTAGATTTGAATCCTGACTCCAATGCTTACCTATGTGAACTTGTACTCTGATGCAATCTCTTCACCTACAAATTAGGGAAGACAGCACTTAGTTTTGGCCCTTGTTTTCAGAATTAAACGAGGTTAGTATCAAGTCTCTACCACAGTGTTAACCAGAAGAGAGGTTGGTGTCAAGTATCAACCCCAGTGTTAGTCAGAGGAAGACTGCATAAATGGTACCTAGCTGCCAATTCTCACCATACGTATTATTACCCAGTTAAATTACTGCTGTGTGTATATCATGTTTCTCTAACTGGGTTGTTATTACCTCAAAGACAGGGACCCTATCTTTAGTGTATCTACTCAGGTCTATGATTTTTTGATACTGGAAAGAATATTAAAACTGTTTTCAGGGGCATCTGGGTGACTCAGTCGGTTAAGCCTCTGCCTTTGGCAGAGGACTGAGCCCTAACTGGGCTCTCTGCTCAGCATGGGTCTGCTTCTCCCTCTCTCTCTCCCCCCCGCTTTTTGTGCTCTCTCCCTCCTTCTTGTGCTCTCTCTTTCAACCTGTCAAATAAGTAAATAAAATCTTAAAAAAAAAAAACACCTGTTTTCAGATGGTCTAGTCTTGTCACCTATGGGTGTAAGTAAATAGCATACCTTTCCAGGCTGTTTCTTCCATCAAATGGAAACAATAATATCTTGTGGTCTATATTAAAAGGATTAAGAAATACTATATTCACAAACAGTCTTTAAAATTATATATTTGTATGCAATTTAAAGGATTACTGTGACAATTAATGATGAATATTTTAATAGTAGAAAATAAATATTTTAAGAATATTGAATAAATGGAAAGAACCCAATGTTCAAGATACATTGTTACTTTAGGGGTCAACAAATGATACAGAGGGAAAATATCAGGGCCTGTTTTTAGCTACCTGAGATTCACTTAACATGGTAGCTATATGCAAATAATTCATAAATGTAAGTAATCTCAAAGACTTAGTAACTGATTTGAAGTCACAAAGCAATGTACATATGTATCAAACCTTTATATAGTGGAGCAATTCTCTACAGAACTTCCTTTAACTCCAGTGTAATGACTGATGACCTTCTTTTAGGATGATCCTTTATTGCTATAAATATGTTAAGAAATTTTTCAGGAATGATGAATGCCTCACTTTAAGTATTTTGTACAGAGCTTTTCTGATGAATCTTGAACCCAGTGGTGGCTATGTATATAATAGGAATAGAAGAACCATAAAGAATATTAAATATGGCCTAGGCCATTAGTCTGGTTTATGTTACAATTCTCAAAGTGGAGCAGGGTATAATATTAGCACTTTTGAATAGGAAAATAATGCTTAAGACAATCAAAAGAGAAAATGATATGGAGATTCTGCCTTTTCACAAATATTTTTTGAGCTCCTAGGTGCTAGGAATTCAGTGGCGAGCACCACAAAGTTCTCAGCCCCATTACATTGTTCTCCTAGTTAGGGAAGTACAAAAGAAACAACTGAATCAACAAATACATAATACTTTGTTAAATGGTCTGAAAAAAAATAAGGTGAGGAAAGGAGATCAAGAATGCTGAAAGCAAGAGTTTGGGCTCTCTTAGCTTGGGTTCTCAGCCTCTCGAGATGGTGTCATTTGAAAACCACTTCCACCGAAGTGAGAATCTGGCCACGCAAGACCTGGGGAAAGAGCACTGAAGGGGAAGGAGTCAGACATTTCAAAGTCCTAAAGTAAGATTTTGGCATTTTTTTTGAAGAATATGCAATACTCATTAAATTCTCTCTAGTTGAAAAACATCCTGTATTTGTTTCCTACACTGAACCTGACTGCTTCACCAGAAGAGCAGTGATAAAAGATCTGATTCAGAATATATTTTTAACGTTAGGCCAAAAGTCAGATAGGTTGTATCTGGGGTGTGAAAGAAAGAGAGAAGCTAAGGATTACTAGTGGGTTTTCAGTCCTAGCGACTGGGTGAATGGCAACATCATTTACTGGATACTGAAATGAACTAGGGAGGTTCTTGTTAAGTTTAAGATGCCTCTTGAATCCCAATGGAGATGCAGAGTATGCAGCAAGGCATAGGAGTCTGGGTTCACTAATGATTTTTGGAGCCTTTTAAATCTCTAATCTTTTAAAAATAAATAACTTAATACAGAGACTTTCATTGCTGCAATCTGATTTTCCGTAAGATTTTCTGGATGATGCCTTCTGCCAATTTAGCAACAAGAAGAAAAAGAGAAAGTGAATTATTGAAGACAATAGCTTTAAAGAATTGTGCCTAAAGAAGCATGGCTGGAAATACACTCAAAGCTTTTAGCAAACATTTTTTTAGAAATAATTTACTGAAGTGGATCCGATCCTGCATTTATGTTGTACCTGCCTTTATAAGTAAATTGCAGAATATCCCGTTAGGCTTTAAACTACCTCACCTTCTCTAATTTCTTGAATTTTTGTAATTCAATAACTAGTGCTCAAGAAGAAATAGAATTACCAGTGTATCAGTCAAGGTTCAGCTGAAGACAATAAAAACCACTTTATTTAGTTTAAGCAAAAAGAGATTTAATATAGGGAACTGGATACTTACATAAAATTATTGAAAGGGCTGGAGATACAAGCACTAGGCTAATCTTATAGGAATTATTCCCAGAAGAGCATTGCAATAAAAAACAAATTTATAGTACTTCCTATGGTATAGGAATTATTTTACATTTTTACATATATTAACTACTTCAATCCTCAGTAGGCATTTTTCCTAGTGACTTGTTCAATATCACACAATTAATACATGGCAGATCTGGCATTTGAATCTAGGCAATGTGTGCCTAAATCCATGCTCTTAACCACTGTACTCTATTGCCTCTTTAGGTACTGACCTAGCAGAGGTAAGTTGTTACCTCTCTCTGCCAAGATCAAGAACTTACAGAATTAGGAAGTGGCCTCCCAAACGGCTTGGTCTAAGACCAACCATACCGTTTCAATCCTATCCATGCCAGCAAAACAAATGCCCTGTGACTTGAAAAACCAGGGTCCAAACATTGGTATTTCTGATACTGCAGCCAGTAGAAACACGGAGGTGGGACCTGATGGTACTTCATTTCAATTATTGTAGGAGTGAGTTGGCTTGGTGAAAGCTTGATGACTCGTAGAACCAAAATGGAAGCGTGATATAGCCTTTAGCTTTCCAACCTCTTGATTTCCATAAAACTACAAGAGACACGAGTGAATTTACCTGCAGTGAAAGTAGCCAGGCATAATATTGCGTGGATAAGGTGAGCCGAAAACTAAGGCCAATATATAGCACTGTTCAGGAGGAGAGAGTAAACTTTATGTTTACAATTACAAATGGTTCTACATTTTCTTTGATGTCAGGACAATTATCACACGTGGATATGTCACATCTTCAAATTATCCTGACACAATATGCACAAACTTGTCATCCTCTGAGTATTTCAGCGCTCTACTAGCCTACTTCTATCCCTTGGCTCCTTCCTCCATCAACAGGACAAAGAGTTAGGCAGTGTTATATGATGGACAGAACTGTGCAATATAGGCAGCTTTTTTATTCTTATTTTCCTGGTTTATTATGTACAAAATAAACTACTATCCTCATATGTTATCCTTTCCTTTCCCTGAAATAATCCTGGCTTCTTCAAGCTTACAGTAAAGGATCATAGATATTTATACAGAAAAGAGTCTTCCTAAGTCAGGATCTATTGCAACCTACAGTTGTAAGAAAATACCGAGAATCTATAATTAATGAAAACCAGGTAAAGTTGATACAAACTGTCTTAAGGTTGTGATTATAGTCCGTCTGTGATTTTAATCTGAAAGGACATGAGCTCTGGGCTTAGTAGTTTTGATCTGGCTCCTCCACTTACCTGCTGTGCAATTTTAAACATGTTACTTCTTTTTTTTTTCTTAGTCTAAGTATCCTCAATCATGGAAGGAGAATAACACCAGTCATTCCATAAAATTATTGAAAATCATAAGAGATTTTCTGCAGAATAAATATTGCAGTTTTTTTTAATAGAAAATAGTGCATCAGAATGGGACAGCTTTGATTCAACACTTGTGAGCTCTATGACCTTGAGCAAGTCATAAAACTTTCTAAACCTATGTTTCCTCATTTGTCAAATGAGGAAGTTAAAAGTAGAAATTTCATTGGGTTCTTGTAAGATTAATGAAACAGTGTAAGAGATGTGCTGGATCTTATGACTTCCAGGTATAAAATACTCATTAAATGTTAATTATTAATTGACTTCAGAAAAGATTCACAGACTTTTGTCATTTCACTGGAGTTCCCATATTTATAATCATGCATATTCTGAATAAAATACTTTTTGGAATCTCCCAAACTCATGGCCTGCCTCCTCACTGAGCACTGCATTTCTGATCCATGGCTCTGTGTAATTTATTTTTTTCTCCTGGTAGGCTTGAATTGGATCTAATTCTCTCTTAAGGTACAGTTGGTAATAACATTGGTAAAACAAAATTAAGATATTGGCATTTATGTTGAAGACTTAGCAATGAGGATAGGAAGAAAATGCAACTCCTCAGAAGAGAGAAGAAAAATCTAAATATGAAGAAACGTCACTTTAAGAAAAACATACTCTTGGTGTTTGATTTCTAACAGCAGAAGCCGTAAAGGAAGGTTTTTTTGAAATTATATTGCTAATTAGTCCAGAAAAGTCCTGGAAGCTTGACTTCAGCCTGACTGTTGTAGTGACTATTTGGAATGCTGAACAGAATTTTCATGGCTTACCTATTTCAGAGAAAGATGTGCCCTCAAGAACATGAGATAAGAAAGAAATAAAATATTCAAATTGGAAAAGAAGAAGTCAAACTCTCTCTTCGCAGATGACATGATATTTTATGCGGAAAACCCAAAAGACTCCACCCCCAAATTACTAGAACTCATGTAGCAATTTAGTAATGTGGCAGGATACAAAATCAATGCACAGGAATCGGTTGCTTCCTATACACTAGCAATGTAACTGTAGAAAGAGAAGTTAGGGAATCGATTCCATTTACAATAGCACCAAAACCCATAAGATACCTTGGAATAAACCTAATCAAAGAGGTAAAGGATCTATACTCTAGAAACTACAGAACACTGATAAAGACATTGAAGAAGACACAAAAAGATGGAAAAACATTCCATGCTCATGGATTGGAAGAATAAACATTGTTAAAATGTCTATGCTACCCACAGTAATCTGTACTCTCAATGCCATCCTGATCAAAATACCAATGCCATTTTTAAAGTACTGGAACAAATAATCCAAATTCGTGTGGAAACAGAAAAGACCCTGAATTGCCTAGGAAATGTTGGAAAAGAAAAACAAAGCTGGGGACATCATGGTGCTGGATTTCAAGCTATATTACAAAGCTGTGATCACCAAGACAGCATGGTACTGGCACAAAAACAGAAACATAAATCAACGGAACCGAACAGCGAAACCAGATATGGACCCTCAACTCTATGGTCAACTAATCTTCAACAAAGCAGTAAAAAACATTCCATGGAAAAAAAAAAGTCTCTACAATAAATGGTGCTGGGAAAATTGGACAGCTATATATGGAAGAATGAAACTCAACCATTCTCTTACACCATACACAAAGATAAACTCTAAATGGATGAAAGACCTCAATGTGAGACAGGAAACCATCAAAATCCTAGAGAAGAACATAGGCAGTAACCTCTTCCACACTGGCCACAGCAACTTCTTTCAAGACACGTCTCCAAAGGCAAGGGAAACAAAAGCAAAAATGAACTTTTGGGACTTCATCAAGATAAAATGCTTACGCGCAGCAAAGGAAACAGTCAATAAAACAGAGAGCCAACTCACAGAATGGGTGAAGATATTTGCAAATGACACTATAGATAAAGGGCTGGTATCCAAGATCTATAAAGAACTTCTCAAACTCAACACCCAAAAAACAAATCATCAAGTCAAAAACTGGGCAGAAGATATGAACAGACACTTTTCCAATGAAGACATACAAATGGCTAACAGACACATGAAAAAATGTTCAACATCATTAGCCGTCAGGGAAGTTCAAATCAAAACCACATTGAGATACCACCTTACACCAGTTAGAATGGCAAAAATTGACAAGGCAAGAAACAACAAATGTTGGAGAGCATGTGGAGAAAGGGGAACCCTCTTACACTGTTGGGTGGGAATGCAAGTTGGTACAGCCACTTTGGAAAACAGTGTGGAGGTTCCTCAAAAAGTTAAAAATAGAGCTACCCTAGGACCCAGCAATTGTACTACTGGGTATTTACCCCAAAGATACAAATGTAGTAAAGAGAAGGGCCATATGTACCTCAATGTTCATTGCAGTAATGTCCACAATAGTCAAACTGTGGAAGGAGCCAAGATGCCCTTCAACAGAGGAATGGGTAAAGAAGATGTGGTCCATACATACAATGGAATATTAGTCAACCATCAGAAAGGATGATTACCCAATATTTATATCAACATGGATGGAACTGGAGGAGACTATGCTAAGTGAAATAAGTCAAGCAGAGAAAGATAATTATCATATGGTTTCACTTATTTGTGGAACATAAGGAATAGCAGGGAGGACATTAGGAGAAGGAAGGGAGAAAATGAAGGGGGGAATCAGAGGGGGAGAGGAACCATGACAGACTATGGACTCCGGGAAACAAACTAAAGGTTTTAGAGGGGAGGGGGGTGGGGGGATGGGTTAGCCCAGTGATGGGTATTAAGGAGGGCATGTATTGCATGGAGCACTGGGTGTTATATGCAAACAATGACTCATGGAACACTACATCAAAAACTAATGATGTACTACTATATGGTGACTAACATAACATTAAAAAAAAAAGAACATGAGATAATACTCCAGTTTCAATAATTCCTAATTCAAAATTAGGACTATTTTTTGTATTTCCACTGCTGGGAAGAAGGTAAACCAGTATGAGTATTGATAAGTTTGTTAGGCCTCAATATTCTTTGAATTTTTAGTTTTACTCAGATTCTGGAACTGTTAATCTAACACACACATGCATGCTGATGTTTGATAAGTGAACTGATATTCACAGAGCCAAATTTTGACTCATTGCTGCAGAAAAAGGTATTAGTATTACATGGATGTTGGCTTTCTGCTATTTATATTCACTTAAAAATAAAAATAAAGCATAGCAGATGTGTTAGAGACTGAAATAGATAATGGTGTGCATCAAACTATAGTGAATATTATCAATACAGTATTAATCTTTAGTTATTTGTATTGGTAGCTTCTGTCATCAGTTAGAAGGTTCTTAATCAAGCTATTCATATTGCCTTCATGATTTCATACAGACACTTGGAAGCTATAAATGCCTGGACTAAGAAATCTGAATAATGTCAAAGTACTGTGGCAGCAGCTAATTCAATTCTGGAAGTCCTTAAGTTGTTCAGTAACTCTGTAGCCAGAAATTAGAATGTTTAATTTATCACTCATTATGGAAAAGAAATTTCCCACTCTGTAGAACTGTAACCTGGATAATACTGAATTATTTCAAAGGATAAAAAAAGAGATTCTGGATAAATTATAGTGAGTGAAATTCTCTCTCTCTCTCTCTCTCGCTTTAACTTAAAGGAGAAAGCATGATAATGGGCTCAAAATGAGTGGACTGACACATTCAATCTCTTGGACAAAAATCAGTAGTTTTATTTCTATTCCCCTGTTCTAGATCTGAAATGAACCTGCCATGCACCCATGGATATGGATGAGAAAGAACTTCTTGGTTAGGAAATCCTAGATGTTTGTGAGATTTTTGAACATTTCTCATGCTAACATGAGAGGGATTTATAGTTCATGTTAAGACAAATTTCCTGATTGCACAAGGATAGTAGAGGAACTGTTCACTATAGTGTTTCTAATTTAAGGTTAGATCTGCAGAGTGAAGCCTATTAGCCCAGGGTAGGCCTTTGCATCTTAAATGAGATAATAGAACATTTTGAACTCTTTTTGTTTGAAATTTAACCTATGATTTTATTATCTTAAACCTATCTAAAATTGTAATTAAATAGTCATCAAGCACTTCTTTTGCTGAGGACAATTGACATAATTTCAGGGCAAGTGTTGATCAATTTAAGACTATTAATTGATTTGTTATAAATGAATATATGCTTTACCTTCCTTAACACTCCTCCAGCCCCATAACACAAAGAATTACACTGGAATGAGTTTGTTAAATTGTGGGAAAATTATCTAAGATAGTCTGTACCCCTCGCTTCTCTTATCCCTCTGGAAGTTATTTGCCACAGAACAGCACAAATGATCTTATGACAACATAACCACTATCAAATCATTTTTTCACTTAAAACCCTTCAAAAGGTCTCATTGCATTTAGAATAAAATTCAGTTTCCTTACCGGGTACTAAAGGTAGGTAGTACCTATATGATCTATTTCATTTTAGCTTTTCAGCTCTGTCAACAGTGTCCCATTTGTTCAATATTCTCTAAATAACACTGTCTTCCTTCTATCCTAACATGTGACTCTCTCTGCCCCAGGACCTTTGCACATGCCATCCCAGCTACTTTTCCCTACTTCTCACATGCTTCGGTCTTTCTCACTCTTCAGGTCTCAAATGAAGGATCACCTTCTTTAATAAGATCCACCTGTCTTAGCATCTTTTTTTTGGTTTACTTTATGCCATTATCACAATTTATCGGTATTTTAATTAATTGTCTGATGATTTTTAAATTATCTATTGTTACTCGTCCATAAAGTAGAAGCATCAAGAATTCAAGAAGAAAACTGCCAATCTTGTTCACTGAGAACAGTGCCTGGTATACAATAGTTGCCAAATAAAACTGGGTTTGCCCTACTCAGTCCTATAATTGTTATTCTACTTTCCATCGCTATAAGTAATTCTTCCTGCAGGGATCCAGTTTGGAAACTTTGGTAGTGCTATCACTGTTCGGCTATAGTAAATGAAATGACAAGATATCTGAATGGTTTCCAGCATGGGTTTATAACAAGATTCACAGGGATCGGTTAGTAGAATATGTGTAACTGCAGAGGGCAGTGCTGTCTAAAGTGCTGCGCAGCTGTCTCCTGACTCAGAACCAACGCTGTTTATTTCACATTCAGTGTCCTTGGATGGATGCTCTAAGATTCTTTCATTACTGCTTTAGCAATGTGTTATACAATTACACTTTGGAAATGACATTTCTTATAAGAAATATCAGAGGGTTAGCCATGGATACATGAGAGTGTTTCTTAAATTAACTGAATAGCCCTTTGGAAATGATTTTTTGAAAAATCGTAGATACTTTCATTTGGTTCTAACTTCTGCCTTCACTTCCTTTAATCTCTTCTTTAAAAAATGCTTTTGGGATTTAATCAGATTTAGCAGTAAGTAATGCAACTTCCAAGCAGGCTCACTAATTTTTAGAATGTTAAAATAGATTTCAAGTTTAAAAGTGCTTTTTCTCATGCTCTTGCCTGTAAATTTTCTGGCCTCTCATCTTTCTCATCCCATCCACATTGTACACTCTGCCAGATTAATCTCCACAGCATATATCTGACCCTGTCACTCTTTTCTGAACAACCTTTAAAGGTGCCTGATTGCCTAGTTAGTATTACTACTGCTTAGTCTAACACTCTCCACATGTTGCCTGAAATCACCTGTCCAATCGTATTCTAACCACTTCCCTAGCTATTTGAAAAGTCTCCAGACCTACCCAGCACTGCTCTTCCCCTATGTTTTTGCTTGTGCTCTTAGCAACTACCCAAACCTGCATCATGGAGGGATCCTCTAAAAATCTGGTAGAGAACTGAAATGGCTGGATTTCTGCCATTTCCTGGGTCTCAGATTTACTCGATGAATATTGGGAAAATCTGCTTTTACTTTCATAACCTATATTATTGAATAAAGTCCTTGATATGAGGAGAGAGTTCTCCTTCTTAGGATGCTGATCAGATGAGTGCCTGGGTGGCTCGGTTGGTTAAGTGTCTGCCTTTGGCTCAGGTCATGATCCTGGAGTCCCAGGATCGAGTCCCACATTGGACTCCCTGCTCAGCGGGGAGTCTGCTTCTCCTTCTGACCCTCCCTCCCCCATGCTGTCTCTCTCTCTTTCTCTCATTCTCTCTCTCTTAAATAAATAAATAAAATTAAAAAAAAAAAGATGCTGATCCGAGAAAGTTCTGATATGCTAAATGTGCAGAAGGTTGGGATTAGTTGTTAGGAAAGTGGCTTGTCTTTGGTACACTTTTCAATATTTGACCCGCATTATTTATCGCTGTTTTCTATTTCTCCCACACCCTGCAAAAGTACATGCATGTGTGTATGTATATATCTCTATCTATCTATAAATGTCATGAAACTTCGTATGTCACATTTATTCATGTGAGATACTCAGAAGATACCATGTTATGTTTTCAGGGTATATTTGTATTACAAGCTCCAGTGAAATCAGGAAAAGCAAGCATTTTATTTACCAATAACAGAACACATAGTAGTAATTGCAAGTTGAAAAGGTTTTTTTTTTCTTTCTCTCATCCCTTTTCTATTCTACCTCCTTCATTTAGACAGAACATATTTTTTCCTAACTGATGAATCACACCATTAAGCAGTTACATATATGAAAAGAAGCACAGGATAGTACAGAAGCATTTAAAATATATTATTTTTATATATTATCTATCTATCATCTATCTACAATCTATATAGTAGGAAGGCAATGCATTTGTATGACTAAAAAAATAATAAAAGGTATATAGCAAAATCTTTCTTCTATCTGTGGACTCCATCTACCCACTTTCTACCCCACTACAAATAGATAACCATAGTTATTGCTTTTGTCTCTACTCTTCCAAAGGATTTTATGCATATGCAAGTAAGTAAATATCTTTTTATTTTTTCCTCTTTTTATATACAAGGTACTGTACCTCATTTTTCATTTAACAGTTTATCTTGGATATCTTTTCATAGCACTATGAAAAGCTTTCTTGTTCTTTATAGCTGAGTATTGTTCCATGATATGGATATAACATAATTTATTTAATAAGTTCCTATGTATGGACATTTAGGTGCTCAGTCTTTTACTAGAAAGAGTAACAAGCAATGGTGCAATGAAAAACAATGTTCAAAAATTGTTTAATATGTTTGCGGCTATATCAGTAGGCTAAATTTTCACTCCTAGACTAGACTATTGTATTAGTTTTCTATCACTGTTGTAACAAATCACCACACATTTATTATCTAAAAACCACATCTGCAAATTCCCTTGCCTTGTAATATAACATATCTATAGATTCTGGAGATTAGGGCATGAACTTCTTTGAGCAGCTATTCTACCTACCACATTAGCTTAGCCCTCAGTGTGTATAGTGCTGGATAGATTTTTAGATTTGTCTGCCAATGTTTTTTTGTTTGGTTGGTTTTATTTTCCATGGTCAAATTGATTACTCTACTTTTGGGTTAATGGATTTTTGAGTTGCGGTTAGACTCAACTCTTAATTATTCTGCTGTTTTATTCCAGAATATTAATTGTCTCATTTTCATATTTAAGATTTTAATCCACTTAGAAGTTACCTCACCATAAAATGTGATACAGATCCACCTTTTCTTTATCCAGATGGCTAGTTAACTGTCCCTATGTAGCATTTTCTAATTTAGAGACTCTCATGGCATCCATGAGTGTTTAATGAACCCCTGGAATTTCAGCTAACTTTTCCATGTATGTGCATTTTATTCAAAGGGGTGAGAGACTTACAAAATAATTTTCTCACTGCAGAAAGAATACCAGGACAGATTTAGGAACCTACGTTCCTGACTTTTGCATAGTGGGAAATTAATCTCTGAGTCTGAGGATTTTCACCTTTAAAATAAAAGAGGTGTGATTACATGATTCTTAAAATTCTTTTCAGTTTCAGAAATATGTATTTCACTGAACTAACGGATTTTAGTGTAATTACTTAGAATTTAGAGAGATATTTCCTCAAACCAAATGAATCTAATGGAGAAATGGTATAAAAGATTATACATATTGGAAAGATTAGAGGGGTGTCTAGTTACAAACCAAATTTTTTATTGTATTAGATTTTAATAATTGAAATATTCAGTTTCAGCCAAAATTTCTACAAATAGCAAATTGCAACCTTACAGTTGCTACTGAATTGGCAAAACATACACACAAAAAATCCAACCAAAAACCTGCTATGGATTTATTTTTTTACTTTTGATTGTGAAGGATTTTTAGTATGTTGAACATAATAGGTTTAATATTATGAAGTTATCATGGGCAGCACTTTCAACTGTTTAACTTGTATCTTGCTCTTTCCTAAGAAAAAGAAGTGTATTGACAGCTGGCAGCCTGACAAGAGCAGGTCACTTTAACAGTTAACCTATTTCAGATTATCCTCCTGGTAGCAAAAATGATTAAATTCAAGCCATTTGGATAAAACTGAGATGTGTTCTATATCCTAAAGATTCTAGCTGTTTAATTTTAACAGCTTGTGGGAGGCGATTTTATAGAATATTTTTACCTTTCTTTTTTTGTTTTTCTAAAGGTTTTATCAATTTATTTGAGAGAGAGAGAGAAAGCACAGAGGGAGAGTGAGGGGGAGAAGCAGACTCCCTGCCGAGCAGGGAGCCCAACATGGGGCTCGATTCCAGGACCCTGAGATCATGACCTGAGCCAAAGGCAGATGCTTAACTGACTAAGCCATCTATTTTTACCTTTCTTGTCTTCATAGAGTGTTGGATTGAAAGACAACTCGGAATAGAATATAAGTTACTGAAGTTTCTTATCTTCAGTATAGTAGTCTACTAGTGCATTATTAATACTGACAGTGGCTTCAAAATGTGCCAGGTAATCATAAACCAGTTAAACATTTATTTAAGCCATCAATAAAAAAGTCTATCTTACAAACTAAAAGAAATAATAATATAATATAAATCTAAAAATACTTTTTATAGCAACTATTTCTTTTATTTTCTGTAATTTTACAATAAGGTCATGTGTCATTGTCATGAATGAATTGGCTGTGGGTGCTTATAAGTTTGTGGAAACCTATAATGGAAAATGAAAGTTGTAAATTAAAAAAAATTTACCTTCACAATTATTTGAATATGGCTACTACTGAAGAAGAAGCAGAATAGCATAAAAAGACCTAAAGAATGTACTCTGTAGAGGTTTTGATTGTGAATAAGAGAGAGTAAATATACTCTATCAGGTCTCTCTCACTGAACACAGCTATAAAATCTAGACAGATGCATGATATAGCTATATGAGGTCTCTGAAGCGTAAAATTGAGATCTTTGTAAGATAACATTCGGATGTCCAGAACACAATCCAAAATTACTCATCTTATAAAGAATCAGAAAAGTCTCAACTCACATGAGTAAGAAACAAAACAGATGCCTTTGTTTAGAAGACACAGCTGTTGGAATTACCTGACAAAGATTTTAAGCAACTATTAAATAAATGCTTCAACAGGTAATTGTGAAAATATTTAAATAAATAGGAAAGGCAGAAACTGGCAGCAAATCAACAGAAGACATAAAGAAAAGCCAAATTCAAGAAACAGCAAGATAGTAACAAATAAAAATTATACTCATTAACACAATGGGGATGACAAGGAAAAAAATCAGTGAACTTGAAAATCAATTACTGTCTTATTCCACTCAGGATTCTATAAAAAAAAAAAAATACCACAGACTGGGTGGTTTAAACAACAGACATTTATTTCTCACAGTTTTGGAGGCCAGAAGATCCAAGATCAAGGTGTTGGCAGATTTTGTTCTTGGTGTGGTCCCCCTTCCTGGCATGCACATTGGAGAAGAGGAGTTTGATATCTCTTCATCTTCCTATAAAGGCCACTAATTCTATCATGGGGGTCTATTACATTATCTCATCTCAACCTAATTATCTCCCAAAGGCCCCAATTCCTAATACCACCACATTGGGAGTTAGGACTTCAACATATGAATTTTGAGGGGAAACATTTAGTCCTTAATATAGCAGTATCTAATCTGAACAGAGAGAAAAACTGAAAAAATTAGCAAAAGCCCAAGAACAGGTGGGACAATAAATATTTAACAATCATGTCATTAAAGGGAGACGTGAGAGGAGACTGTGTGCAATCCTGAGGAAACATCTGAAGAAATAATAGCTAAAAACATTCCAATTTTGGTGAAGGATATAAACCTACACATTCAAGAAGTTTTAGAACTTCAAACAGAATAAATTCAAAGAAATTCATGCCCAGAAACATCATAATCAAAATAAAAGTAAAAAAAACAAACAAAAAATCTTGAAAGCCAGAGAAAAGCAATGCATTATCTGTAGGGAGACGATAGCTTGAATGACATGATTTCCCATCTGAAACTATGAAGACCAGGAGGAAGTGCCACAACATTTATGAAGTGTTGAGGGGCACCTGAGTGGCTTAGTCAATTATGCCTCCGATTCTTGATTTTGGCTCAGGTCACGATCTCAGGGTCCTGGGATCAAACTCATGTTGGGCTCCCCACTCTGCTTGTCTCCCTCTCCCTCTGCCCTTCACACCCCTGCTCTTGCTCTCTCCCTGACATAAATAAATAAATCTTTAAAAAGTGTTGGAAAAAACAACTGTCAACTCAGAATTCTATAGTCCATGAAAATACCAGGAATGAAGGTGATGCAAGACATTTTCAGATAAAGGAAAACTAAGAGAATTTGTTGTTAAGTGACCTGCTATTAAAGATTTTTCATGTGAAAGGAAGTTCTTAAGACAAAAGGGAAAAGATACCAGAAAGGAACTCAGGATATCAGGAATGAAGGAAGAGCAACAGGAATTTTAACTATGTTAGTACATATGCTAAACTATTGTTCTTCTTTTGAGTTCTTCAAAATATATTTGGTGGTTGAAAGCAAAAATTATAATATCATCTGATTTTGTTTTAAGATCTTACTTATTTATTTGACAGAGAGAGAGACAGCCAGTGAGAGAGGGAACACAAGCAGGGGGAGTGGGAAAGGAAGAAGCAGGCCCAGCGGAACAGCCTCATGTAGGGCTCAATCCCAGAACGCAGGGATCACGTCCTGAGTGGAAGACAGACGCTTAGCAACTGAGCCACCCAGGCGCCCCTATTATCTGATTTTTAATGTGAGGAGATGTAATATATAAGACAACTATAATATAAGGAGATATATAATATTTAATATATATTAATATATGATAAAATATATGTTAATGCATAGTATTAATAATATGAGGGGGCATAGTGGTAAGACTTCTCCATTGTACTTAAAGTATTAAGACACCGATTCTAAGAAGACTGTGAGATAAAGAAGCCAACAACAGACAAGGAAGGAACAATAGAGGTCCATAAAACAGTGGGAACAAATTGAAAAATACATAACACAATAATCAACCTGAATGTAAACATATAAATAATTACATTAAATGGCACCAATTAAAAGAGATAATTGGATGGGATTAAAAATGACTCAACTAAATGCTATCTACAAGAAACTAACTTCAAATATAATGATGTAGATAGATTAAAAGTATAGCAAAAGGTATAATACTATGGAAACATTAATCAAAAGAAAATTGGTGTGGCCATGTTAATATCAGCAAAGTAGACTACAGAGCAAAATAAAATTAAGGAATAATAATAGACATTAAATAATGAAAATGGACTAATTCACCAAGAACAAAAAAACCATCCCACCCTATAACTAACACCAGATGTTTGAAATACATGAAGTAAATCGAATATAACCAAAAGAAGAAACAGACAAATGTACAGTTATGGTTGGAGACTTCAGTACTGCACTGTCAGGAACAGACAGTACTAGTATTCAGAATATCATAAAAGATATAGAAGAACTGAACAATACCATCAATCAACTTGGATCTCTTTACTCTATATAGAACATTCCATTCCCAAACAACAGAATACATATTCTTTTCAGAGGTACACAGGACATTCACCATGATACAGCATATCGTTGGTCATAAAATAAAGCTTCGCATATTTAAAAGAAATACAATTATTTAAAGCATACACACTGATTTATAATGAAATTAAAATAGAATCAGTAAAAAAAAAAAGTAAATAAAAAGTAATGGAAAAATACCCAAAACTTATATCAACAATGCACTTCTTAATTATTCGTGGGTTAAAGTGGAAGTCTCAGAGAAATTAGAATATATTTTAAACTGAACAAAAATGAGAATATAATATATCAAAATTTGTGGGATATAGTTAAAGTGGTACTCAGAAATATACAGCACTAAATGCTTGTATTAGAAATATCTGAACAAATAATCTAAGCTTCTATGTTAAACTAGAAAAAGAGCAAAATAAGAATAATAGAAACAGAAGGAACTAATAGTTAAAAATAAGAACAGAAATAAATGAAATTGAAAACAAAAAATTGAAAAAAATCAGTGAAACCAAATGTTTGCTTTGAAGAGATTAATAAAATTTATAAACCTCCAGCAAGACTAACAAAGTAAAAGAGAATAGTAAAGATACAAATTATCAATATTGGAAATAAAGTAGGAGATATAACTACAAACCTTCCAGATGTTAAAAGAATTTATGTGCAGAATTTTTATATTACTATACAACTCTCTGTACATAAATTCAGTAACTTTGACTAAATGAGTTAATTTCTTGAAAAATCACAAAGTCACAGAACTCACTCAAGATGAAACATATAACCTAAACAGTCAAATGACTACTTAATAAACTGAATCTATATTTTAAAATCATTCCCCAAAAGAACTCTTCAGTCTCACCTGGCTTTACTGTTGAATTCTATCAAACAACTATAGAGGAAATACCATCAATTCTACAGATAATAGAAGAAGAGAGAACTCTATAAATTCCCAACTAATTTTGCATGTCAAGCATAACTCGGATATCAAAATTAGACAAAAAGAATAATGGGCAAAACTATTCTTCATGAATATAAATGCAAAAATCCTCAACAAAGTATTACCAAACTGAATCCAACAATAATATATGAAAGAAATAATACACCAAACCAAATGAGTTTTTTTCTCAGAAAAGCAAAGCTGGTTAAATGTTCAATAATCAATCAATATAAACTCCCAATTAACAATCTAAAAAAGAAAACCACATAATAATTTTGACAAAATTCAACATTAATTTATGACAAAAACTATCTGTAATCTAGGAAGAAAAGCAGACTTCATTCACCCTAGAAAGTATGTCTACCAAAAATCACAGATGACCTGGGTAATGGTGTAAACTTTGGCTTTTGGACTAAGGTAAGGATGTACACTTTTGGTATTACTATTCAAAATTTTATTAGTAATTCTAGCCAGTGCATGAAGGCAATAAAAAGAATTAAAGTTCATATAGATCAGAAAGAAAGAAACACAATTATCCTTATTTGCAGATGACGTGACTGGCTACATAGAAAATATCAAGGAATCACTGAAACAAAACAAAACAACATCTCATACAACTAATATGTGAGTTTATTAGCAAGATCACAGAATACAAGGTCAACACACAAAAATCAATTTTATTTCATTATTCTAGCAAAGGACAATTTAAAACCAAATTTTAAAAAATACCATTTACAATACCCCCCAAATGAAATACTTTAATAGAAATTTACCAAATTACATATTGAATTTGTATGCTATAAGCTAAAAAAGCTGATAAAAGTAATCAAAGAATACCTAAGTACATATTGTCTGCATGGATTGGAAGATTCAGTATGATAAAGAGGCTAATTCTACCTGAACTGACCTATAGATTTAACACAATTCAATCTCCAGCAGAATGTTTCTGTAGAGATAGACAAGCTGATTTTAAGCTTTATGTGGAAAGGCAAAGGGAGTAAAATAGCTAAAACAATTTTGAAAAAGAATAAGGTCAGAGGCATCATAAAATAAAGATAACACCATAATGTTTACATTAAGCAACATAGATCTGGGAAAGAGCGGAGAAGCCAGAAAGAGACACACACATATGGCTAATTGATTTTTAGCAAAAGTACAAAAGCAAATCAACAGAGAAAGGCATCTTTTTTTTTTTTTTTTAAGACTTATTTATTTATTTATTTATCTGATAGAGATAGAGACAGCCAGCGAGAGAGGGAACACAAGCAGGGGGAGTGGGAGAGGAAGAAGCAGGCTCATAGCAAAGGAACCTGATGTGGGGCTCGATCCCATAAACGCTGGGATCACGCCCTGAGCCGAAGGCAGACGCTTAACGACTGCGCCACCCAGGCGCCCCAAGAAAGGCATCTTTTTAAAAAATGGTGTCAGAACAAATAGACATCTATATGCAAAAAAAAAAAAAAAAAAAAAAAAAAAAACCTCAATTTAAATCTCACACCATATTCAAAAATTAACTTAAGGGGCGCCTGGGTAGCGCAGTCGTTAAGCGTCTGCCTTCGGCTCAGGGCGTGATCCCGGCGCTCAGGGATCGAGTCCCACATGAGGCTCCTCCGCTATGAGCCTGCTTCTTCCTCTCCCTCTCCCCTGCTGTGTTCCCTCTCTCGCTGGCTGTCTCTCTGTCACATAAATAAATAAAATCTTTAAAACCAAAAAAAAAAAAAAACACAAAAATTAACTTAAAATTGATCATAGACCAAATGTAACACACAACAATAAAACCCAGAAAAAAATACTGGAGTAAAATCTTTGTGACTTGCATTTGGCAAGGAAGTCTTTTTTTTTGCATTGGCAAAGATATATACATATAAATAGCTACATATTAATATATTAAACATTAATTAATATGCTTTTATTTATATATTAAATATTGTTAACACAACTCATATATTATTTAATATATTGATATATCAAATATTAGTATTTAAATACACTAAATATCAAGATATTAAATATATTAAATATTAAGATATATGTTAAAATATTAACAAAACTTTTGTCTGTGAAAGGCAAAGGAGGAAAATGAAATATAAGCCATAATCTAGAGTAAAATATTGGTAATCACATATGTGACAAAGCATTTATAGTGACAATATATAAGGAATTCCCAAAATTCAACAATAAAAATGCAACAATTTTTTTTAAAAGATTTTATTTATTTGACAGAGAAAGAGAGACAGCCAGTGAGAGAGGGAACACAAGCAGGGGGAGTGGGAGAGGAGAAGCAGGCTCCCAGTGGAGGAGCCAGATGCAGGGCTCTATGCCAGAACTCTGGGATCACACCCCAAGCCAAAGGCAGACATTTAACGACTGTGCCACCCAGGCGCCCCAAAAATGCAACAATTTAACGTAAAAATTGGTAAAAATAAATTTGAATAGACCCCTTATGATAAAGGTATGAGTATATAATAATATAAAAAATATTGAACATCATTAAGGAACTGCAAATTAAAGCAATCGTGCAGGAACACTATGTATGTATTTGAATCGTTAAAGAAAAGTTACTGACAATACCAAGGGCTAATAAGTTTGCAGAAAAACTGAAACTCTCATATACTCCTGGTGAAAATACAAAATAGTATAGCTTCCCTGGAAAAGTTTTGCAGTTTTTTAAAAAGGTAAAATTGTCATATTTCCCAACAATCTCACTTCTGAGTACTTACTCTACAGATGAAAACTTATATTCTCTGAACAATCTTAACATGAATGTCTGTAGTAGGTGTAATCATAACTACCAAAAACAACTTAAATGTCTTTTGATCAGTGAATGGATAAACAAACCCTGTGAAATACTACCCAACAATGAAAAGGAATGAACTATTTATTCATGTACCAACTTGGATGAATTTCAAAAGCATAAATGAATAAAAGCTAGTCTCAAACAATTATATGGTATAATTACATTTATATAACATCCTTAGAAAAATTTTCACACTGGCCAAGAATACGGAAACAACTCAGATTTCCGTTGACAGATGAATGGACAAAGATGTGATACACGCACACACACACACATGCAAACACACAATGGAATATTACACATCCTTAAAAAAGAAGGAAATCCTGTCATTTGTGACAACATGGGTGAACCTGGAGGACATTATGCTAAGTGAAATAAGCCAGTCAGAGAAAGAGAAATACTGTATGACTTCACTCATATGAAGAATCTAAAATAGACAAGTGCAGAGAATACAATACAAGGGGTCAGGGGATAAGAGAAATGGGAAGTTATTGTTCAATGTGTTTCAGTTATGCTAGGTAAATAAGTTCTAGAGATCTGCTGTATAATATAGTGCCTATAGTTAGCAACATAATATTGTGCACTTCAGAATTTAAGAGGGCAGATTTTATGTTAAGTGTTCTTATCACAACCAGACAAACAAACAAAAAACCCCCCACAAAGGGACAAAGGAAACTTGGGAGGTGTTAGATATGTCTATTACCTTGATTGTGGTGATGGTATCACATATGTTTACATATGTTCAAAATCATCAAACTGTACACATTAAATATGTGTAGTTCTTCGTATAACAATTATACCTCAGTAAAGCTGCTTAAAAAATATACCTACACTAAGCTAACATTTTAAACAGAAAAAAGAAGATAAAACTATTATGACAGAGAATAGATCAGTAGCTGCCCCAAGTAAAGACTGAAGGAGGGAGTGACCACAGAGGGACAGCCTGGTAGATTTGGAGGCTGCATCTTGATTGTGGTGGAGCTTACACAAAATTCATAGAATTATACACTAAAAAAGTTAATTTTATTGTATGGTAAATTAAAAGCAGAGATTGTTTTAGAAAAAAAAATGCACTTTTCTTTTCCCTCAGAGAAAACTGCAGGATCATGAATAATCCCAGAAGTATCTGTACAATTAAAAGACATTAAAATTAAAAGCTGATACATTTGCAGAAAGTAGAGTGTGAAGTTTCTCCCTTGGTTTGCATAAACCTGTCCAAGTAAGCATCATTGCATTTTAAAGAATCACATATTCCTGAAATTAGGTTTGCTGTGACTCTTTGAAGTGTACATTTTTGTACGACTCCCAGTTTGTGAGGTAGCAGTGGGAGGATGGAAGCTACTTATAAAAATGAATTTTTAAGTTAACGTGTATATAGAATAATGCATGCAAAAGAATTCCATGGCTCTCTTAAGACTTCTAAATCTACACACTGAATGCTATATAAATTCTCAAGAGTTCATGTGATGGACCCTGAAATATAACAGATAGACATCTGTACCACTGAGATAAATGTCTCTCTTCGGATTTGGAGTAAAGGAAAATGTTTTTCTTTAGTCTTGGTATGGAAAGGGAATGAATGGAAAAATCCATTTCTTTTCTTCTCAAACACCCTCCTTATATTATGTATTTTGCTTTTTTATTTGCTAGGTATTGCCCCTCCAGAGAGGACTAGAAAATTTTACTTTGCTGTCATCCAAGTATCTTTTTTGAGACACTGCCTTGCAAGTAAACACATCCTATCCCCTTCAGGTTATGTATGCGGAATCCTTGTAAAGGCTGAAATGAAAACCTTGTTATGATCGTATTTTGTACAAACATTCGTTCACCTCCTTTGAGGTTTTTGTCTGTTGCCGTGTTAGGTGAAAAGAAACTTTTTTAAAAGCATTGATTATTTTTCAGGGGTGAGGCATTCTGAACACATGATAGTTCACTTGAGGTGCATTCAAGACAGTCCTGCAGACAGATCTTTCTTGATGACACCAGATCGCACACCCCAGACCCATGACAGACCTCAATTGTTTTCTCTCACCTGGAGTGCTATTATTTTGAGTTTTGGACAATTATGCATTAAGAGCTCAATTTTAACTGCTTTTTCACATAGTAACTATTGTAACTATTTTCCTCTTTCACTTTTTTGGACAATTTTCCTCCTTATTTTAACTCCATCTTTTCTCTCTGAGGAGATAAGAGATTTCTCTCTAAATCCAGCAGTACTATATGTACCCTAGTTGCTGGGTTCTGAGAAACTAACTTCTACTATCACTTAAAAACTAAGAATATTGTTTTATGTAGTAGCTAAACTCAAAATGAGATACTTTACTTTTTTTGAAAAGGGAGGTTATATTGAATATGAACACTTAAAAAAAAGAAAGTTTTGGCCTTTAAAACCCTAAAGCAAAACTGAAATGTTTTTTGAAACTTCAGTAGGGATTTGGCAGGCTTTTCCTTCTCTAACAAGGAGAGCACTAAACTCTTCAGCCGGCATCTCTAAAAGACCACAAATTTGCTGGAAATTTATCAGACTCCTT
The DNA here is from genome assembly GCF_002007445.2 of Ailuropoda melanoleuca. Taxonomy (NCBI): domain Eukaryota; kingdom Metazoa; phylum Chordata; class Mammalia; order Carnivora; family Ursidae; genus Ailuropoda; species Ailuropoda melanoleuca. The sequence continues at coordinate 60,044,002 of NC_048220.1, read as the reverse complement.
AAAGAATATTGCCTGTGAGGAAAAGGTCTCCATTATTTGAATGCGCTCCATGAATCCAGTCATCAATTCCATCAATTGTGAGGCTGGTAATCTTTTCAGATGGAGGCTCTGAATAAAGGTGGTAAGACTTTAATTTAGTTTTGATTTTTTTCCCCTAAAGGTAAATATTTGCTGTCCATTGATCAATGAATGACTCTGCAATTTCTTGGTATTACTCTGACAAGTCCTAAGGCAGATTGTAATTTCTTGTGAAATATAGTGTCTTGAGGTGGAACTACATAGAATAAATTCGATATGGAAATAGGATACAGGAGATGCTACAGGGGTTTTTCCTTTGTATTTTCCCCTTCCCCATGCTCCTTTCCATTCCCAACAAGAATCATTTCTCTATCCTTTAAGGGACTTTTCTAGTTCCTATTTTGAATTATTTTCATTTTATGAGTATAGATCAAAATCATGCTTTGGGTAGCAAAGAGCAGAAGTGATGTTGTCCTTGAAGCATTTAAAATGTTACTGCCAACATATTGGAGTGGTAAATACGTGAAGAGATGTGAACTCAGCAGAGAAATGGGAGTCTACGAGTACATATGGAAAGAAGAGTATTATGTATGAATAAAATATAGGAAAAAAAGAGAGGGGGAAAACCTATTGTTGGCAAAAATTTTAGGTATTTGGTAACTAAAATCAATTTAATAAAAATGAAAAGAAAAAAAAAAGTTAGGCAATGTGTGCCTGCGATGTCACCTCATACTGAAAACTTTATCACCACAGTTTTCCCCTGAGCGGCTTCACATCCTGGCCACACGCAAACTTGGAGACCGAGCCTGGCCCAAGAGGCTCCCTTGTGACCTTTTCCTTAAGAAGTGTTTTCGTCCAGTCACCTTGTCCAGGAGGCCCCAAGATCAGGGTCTGTGTGGCACTTAGTTACAGTTAGAATGGAAAACACATTAGATAACTGTTTATCCACTTACCCTAATAAACTCGATCATCACGTATCAATCCAGTAGCAAAATTCTTCTAATAACAGAAAAGGATACTAACGTAGTCCTTCCTAGAGTCTCATTATTAGAAAGGGGGTGAGAGAACATGGGCTAGTTTTTGATAAATTGTTTCTTTTGCTTTACTTTCTTGTTAGCCCCACATAAAATCTCCTATTTTCTATACTAGGGAACTTGTCAATATGATTAGTCTTGGTACACTCTTATTCCAACAACAAAAGCAGATGAGTCAGACATATCATTCCTTGCCCCTTGGTAGTGAGCTGAGCGCATTGGCACGTGATTTAAGTTTCACCAATCAGATGTGCCAGCTCGGGACATGGAATGTTGAGCTGTGCAAGCAAATATCAGGCAAGGTCAGAATCCACTTGTTGCAGTCACCACCACAATAATGACCAGCAGTAGCCTCGTCCAGAACATCTTCCTGCTGGATATGGTGGTTTCATTGACTGCTTCTTCACCCTTCAGAATTGTCTTGATGCTTCCCTGTTTTCCAAATGTGGCCGTCCAAGCTAGAAACAATCAATTCCTTTAAAGTCATCCAAAAAAATCATTATCTTTTAAAACACTTGAGATTCAGAGTCACACTCTATTACTTGCTATTAAGAACCCTATCTGATTCAGTAGAATAAATCTTTTCTAGAAAGGGTGAGGCTGGCTGTTAGAAATCTATTATATCTAGTTAACCTGTTCTTATTTTTTTTAAGGTCTATCTAAATACAGAAAGAGGGAACTGACAGGAGATTGCCCATTTACTGATGATTTCTAGTTGGCCCATATTTTTTGTTTATCATAAAAGTGGTTTTTATCTGACTAAATAACTATCAGTAAGTAGGTTTATTTTCTTTGGCTTGAAAATGGGGAGGAAAAAATGGTCTTTCCTAGGCAACATAGAGAAGATTCTTATGTCTCAATTCATTTGTTTGAATTGAATTTAATTAAAAAAATTAATTTGAACTCACATAGTCATATTTTAAGTTTGAGATACTTACAGAACTTAAAAATACATGCATATTATAGACAATTTTATGTTTAAATATTTATATGCAGTTAATACACATAAATATGCAAAAGAAAAATTAAAACACCATTTCTGGTGACTCCTAAAAACCTCTCTTTAAAGGAACTTAGAGGTTCTATCAGAGATATGACATTTTTGTTCCAGGGATTTTGAAAACTGCAAACTGTCTAAATTTCAAGCTATGAGTGGATTTGTGCCCTCAGAAGTGGTCTCTCCTCTTCAAGATAGGAAATTGAATTTAGTGCTAAAGGGCTAAAGCACTTTCCTTTAGAAGATCAGGATATGCCACTGTAAAAAGGATAGAGAGTTGCCTTTTAATCCTATTAATCCAAGTAAATTCACTTTATCTACTAAATACAACAATCCATTTTCAGATCTATTAGAGAGTCATCTAAATTCGGGATATTCAACTTAGGAAACTTGACTTCTGATATTATATTTTTTGTGGGGTATGTGTGCGTGAATCGTACCCCTCAACATTTATGCTGTGTATCATTCCTAACCTCATCCTTCCAAAAACATACATCTTAACACATATACCTAATCATTTTAGAGTTGCCCTCTCTAGAGAGATGTAACTGCTTTATAAACATACTACAACCACAAAAAAGAAGAAATTAAAAAATAACTACAATAATTTTGTTTTATCTAATTAAAAATAATATATAGGGATTCTTTGTTGGTTAATTTTCTTATGTATAGGTTTATAGTAAGTTACACATTTATGTAAAGATATGATGCCAAAAGAATGTGACAGGGCTGTATGTATCTCAGGCATCATAAAAGATCTTAATCTAATTTTAATCCACTATGATATAAACTTCCTTTATATTATTTTCTAAGTTTTAAAAAATACTTCTCATGGATTAGTTACCAATTGCCGCATAACAAATTATCCCCAAAATTTAGCAGCTTAAAATAACCAACACAAACTAACAAAAAGAGGGACATCTGGTCGGCTCAGTCCATTAAGCGTCTGCCGGCTCAGGTCAGGATTCCAGGGTCCTGGGATCCAGTCTGGCATTGAGCTTCTTGCTCAGCAAGGAGCCTGCTTCTCCTTCTGCCTACCGCTCCCCCTGCTTGTACTCTCTCTATCTCTGACAAATAAATAAAATCTTCAACAAACAGAGAAATAAAATATTCCCATTCACAATAGCATCAAAAATAATAAAATACTTGGTAATAAATTTAACCAAAGTGGTTTAAGATCTGTACACTGAAAACATGAAAATACTGATGAAGGAAATTGAAGAAGACACGAATAAATGAAAAGATATTCCGTGTTCATGGATTGGAAGAATTAATGTTAATAAAGTGTCCATATGGCCAAAACCAAGCTCCAGATTCAATGGAATCCCTATCAAAATTATAATAGCATTTTTCACAGAAATAGAAAAAAAATTTTTTTTAAATTTGTATGGAATCACAAAAGACCCTGAATAGACAAAGTAATCTTGAGAAAGAAGAAGAAAACTGGAGGCATCACAATTTCTGATTTCAAACTATATTACAAAGGTAATAATCAAAGCAATATGGTATTGACATAAAAACAGATACAGACAAACGAAACAGAATAGAGAGTCCAGAAACAAAAAAATGCACATGTGGTCAATTAATTTACGACAAAGGAGTCAAGGATATACAATGGGAAAAAGATAGTCTCTTCAAAACAAGGTATTGGGAAAACTGGACAGTCAAATGGGAAAGAATAAAACTGGACCTCATTCTTATACCATATACAAAAAAAAATCAACTCAAAATGCATTAAAGATTTGTATGTCACATCTGCAACCATTAAACTTCTCTAGAAGAAAAAATAAGGGTAGTTTCCTTGACACTGGTCTTGGAGTAGGTGTTTTGGATTTGATACCAAAAGCAAAGACAACAATAACAAAAGAAATAACTAGGCTATATCAAGCGTATAGTTTGGTATAGCTTCTGAACAGTAAAGGAAATCATCAACAAAATGAAAAGGCAACCTATGGAGTGGGAGAAAATATTTACAAACCACATATCCTATAAGGTCTTAATATTCAGAATATACAAAAAACTTACACAACTCAGCAATAAAAACCCAAATAACTTCAAAAAATGGCTAAAGTACCTGGATAGACATTTTTCCAAAGAAGACATACAGGGGCGCCTGGGTGGCACAGCGGTTAAGCGTCTGCCTTCGGCTCAGGGCGTGATCCTGCCGTTATGGGATCGAGCCCCACATCAGGCTCTTCTGCTATGAGCCTGCTTCTTCCTCTCCCACTCCCCCTGCTTGTGTTCCCTCTCTCGCTGGCTGTCTCTGTCTCTGTCGAATGAATAAAATAAAATCTTTAAAAAAATTACTTAAAAATAAAATCTTTAAAAAAAAAAAGAAGACATACGGATGGCCAATAATGACATGAAGAGGTGTTCAACATCACTACAGTGATATCACCTCACACGTGTTAGGATGTCTCTTACCAAAAAGAGAAGACATAAGAAATCCTGGTGCAGATGTGAAGAAAAGGAAAGGAAAGGAAACCCTGTTGCTGGAAATGGAAACTGGTGCAGTCACTAGGGAAAGCATCTGGAAGTTCCTCAAGAAATTAAAAATAGAACTACCATATGATCTAGAAATCCCATTTCAGAGTATATAACCAAATGACATGAAGCCATAAAGAGATATCTGCTCCCACATTAATCACAGCATTATTCAAACTAGCCAAGGTATGGCTAAGTGACTCTTGATGAATGGATAAAGAAAATGTGGTGTGTGTGTGTGTGTGTGTGTATACACACACACAATGGAATATTATTCAACTTAAAAAAAGGGAATTCTTCCATTTGTGTCAATATGGGTGAGCCTAGAGGGCCTATGCTAAGCCAGATAGAGAAAGATAAATACTGCATAGTATCAGTTGCATGTGGTATTTATAAAAGTCAGATCCATAGAAACAGAGAGTAGAAAAGTGGTTTCAGAGGTAGATGGGTGGGAAAATAGGGAGAAGTTGGTAAAAGGGTACAAACTATTAGTTATAAGGTAAATAAAGTCTGAGGATCTAATGTATAACTATAGTTGATAACACTGTATTGTATAATTGAAATTTGCTAAGATAGGGTAGAACTTAAAAGTTCTCAAAATACATACATACATATATACATATGTACATAAGTGGGTGAAGTGATGGATATATCAACTTGATGGGGTAATCCTTTCAGAATATATACATATATCAAGTTATGTCATATATTTAAATATCCTATAATTTTACTTGTCAATTATACCTCAGTAAAAAATAACTTAAAAGTAAAATCCAATCTTAAAAACAAAATAAATAATAACATATTTATTATCTCACAGGTTCTTTGGGTCAGGGATTGGGGCACTGCTTAACCGAACCCTCTACTTCAGGCTCTTGTATACTCAAAAATTGAAATTATGTATCTCATTGATGGAATGATTAATAATAAATGATGCTTATGTTTCATGGTGTCATTAACATTACTGTTCTGATTTTACGGCAGTCTTCTTTGGAAGTAGGGTAATGCCCATACTGACTTCTTAGTTTGGATCTTAAGATTATAAAAACAATTTAATTTCAAACATTTAATTGAGATTTATTTTCTATTCCTCTACTGAGATCAGCAAATAAATTATAGTAGAATGATACACACGGTCAAAGTACACCAGGATAAAACCCCCTATGATTAAGGTAAGGAAAGGTAAGGAAAGAAGCTTGAGAATTCAATGTTAAGTGACAATCACTCTTCTGTCCTCATATTTTGTGATCTCTCAGCAGCAATAGCCACAATTGATGTCTGAATTCAAAATCCTCTTATTATTCCTTTAATGTTAAGGCCTACACCTTACCCTGTTTTATGGGTTCTTCCTCTTAGGTTATCTCTGAATTGTAGCATGCCAGGGTTTGGTCCTGGGCCTCTTTCTATTTTAAATATTTTGGGAACTGAATTTATTATATTTTGTCTTATTTAACCCCTTTATTTTAGTACACACTACATAGAAGAAATATACATGGGTGCGCAGCTTAAGGAGTTTTCATATTGAATACATCTGTGTAACTAGCCCTTAGATCAAGAAATAAAGAATTGCCAACACTTCAGAATCCACATCCATACCTTTCTTTAGTCGCCATACTCATTTTTTTCAAGATTTATTTATTTATTTGAGAGAGAGGGAGAGACCTAGAGCAGAGGGAGGGGCAGAGGGAGAGAAAGTGAAAGAATCTCAAGCATACTCCCCACTGAGCAGGGGCTCAATCCTACAACCCTGAGATCATGACCTGAGCTGAAATCAAGAATCTGACGCTGAACTGACTGAGCCACCCAGGCACCCCAAGTCACCATACTCTCTTAAAGGTTTTGCCAGTTTCTGTGCTTCATATGATGGAATGACACAATATATTCTCTTTTGGAGTAGATTCTTTTAGTCCATGCTATGTTTTTAAGATTCATCCATTTATTATTATTGCCATATAGTGTTCCGTGATGTGAAAACACTATTTATCCATACATCTATTAATACATACTTGGGTAGTTTTCCATCTTTCTTATTAATATTGCTGTTATGGATATCTAGTACATGTCTTTTAATAGACATATGTATGTATTCTGATTGAGTGTACGAATTATAGTGTAAGTCTTCTTGTATTCTACCACTTATTAGTTTTATGACTTAATATAAGCTACTTGTATAAAGTACCTGTATCAAGTACTCTTTGTGTTTCAATTTCCTAATTCATAAATCAGAATCAAAGAGTACTCAATTCATAGGGTTGTTATGAAGATTCAATAAGTTAAATCTTTAAAGTGACCAAATGATTAAATGACTAAATTTTTAAGTAGCCAAATCTTTAAAATCAAGAGTGCTTGACTCTTAATAGATACTTAATACATGTTAGCTATTTTCTTTTTTAGTAAATAGCATACATTTCCACTCAGTTGTCCAGCCCCTAACCTACTGTAGCATTCTAAATTTCCTCCTTTTTCTCACGAACTCAATCCATCATTGAGTTCCATGATAGCTGTGTACAAACATTTCCTGAATCTATCTTTCCATGTCTTTCCGTTTCCACTCTTTCAACTTTAGTTCACACCACTATCATCTCTCACTTGGTACTTTCCAAACTGTTCTTCTTGTTTCAGTGTTTCACTTTTTATTAATCCACTCTCAACAGTAATCAGAATAATTTTATATGCATATTATATATATATGCTTTTACATATAATGTTATGTCATTCTCTGTATGGAGAGTAGAAAGAAACGAACAAAAATTCAAACGGCTTCACTTTATAGCTTATTATAGCCTCTAAGCCTTCACGATCTGGCCTTTCTTTTTTTTTTTTTTTTTTTAAAGATTATTTATTTATTTATTTATTTGACAGAGAGAGACAGCCAGCGAGAGAGGGGTCACAGGCAGGGGGAGTGGGAGAGGAAGAAGCAGGCTCCCAGTGGAGGAGCCTGATGCGGGGCTCGATCCCAGATCACTGGGATCACGCCCTGAGCCAAAGGCAGCCGCTCAACAACTGTGCTACCCAGGCGCCCCCACGATCTGGCCTTTCTTTCTCTCTGACTTCATCCTTTATCACTGTCCTTCTACTTTACCACACTCTAGCCATACTGGTCTTTCTGTAATTCAGGTGAACCAAGTTTATTCTACTTAGGGTCTTTAGGTTAGTTATTCCCTATACTAAGAATGCTATGGCCACAGATTTTTGTAAGACTGTGCTATTTCTGCCATTTAGATTTCTGCTGAAATATCCTCTTATCACAGTGGTTACTGAGTAATTTTCTTGACTTTTCTCTCAGTCTGCCTCCACCAAACATCACTCCCTTTAAAATCATCCTATTATATTTTATTCATTGCACTCATTTCTATCTATAATAATATTGGTCTTTTGGTCACTTGTTTTTTTCTTTCTCCTCTCTAGACTGAAAAAGCTGGGATTTGGTCTTGTTTATTAGCTCTTTTAATAGTGCCTGGTAAATCATCCAGTTTCGATAAATACTTGAAATGAATCAAGGAATGAAATGAACTATCCATCTAACTTCTTTCTGAAGTTTATTGTACAAATTCAAGTAAATATTTCAGAATGAACTATATTAATAAATATGTAACAATACTTCAATTATAAAAATCCTAACTGAATGGCTATACTTACTGAGTAAAGTCTACTAATAGGTTAAAAAGATCACTTGGATGGCTAAAATGGCCAGCTATTCAATTAATTTTCCCTTTTCTTAACTGATTACGTGAAAAGAAATCACTGAGAAGAAAAATTGAAATTGCCATTCTTTTTTTTCCTGATGCTGTTTGTTATATTTTACCTTTCAAAAGACAAAACATGAGCCAAGACGGTATTTTCCAACACAGAGAAAAGAATAATGGTTAGGGATGAGATATTTCCACACAGAAAGAGTATGAATATTGACTTGACATGTTATATGTTAACTATGGGGAGCCTTTTTATTTGTAATGGGTAAACATACATTTGTGTCTATTGTTATTTCTTTTATAATTATGATCTGCCAATAAATAACACCAATGTTTTAAGTCTCTAGAAAGAGAAGTTAAAATTTTCCTCTGTTTTGGAAGTAGTTTCTCTTTCTGAATCAAAGACGTCTTAGTATTTATGATAAAAACAAAATGTTTCTACATTTTGATGTTGGGAAGTGGAATAGTCTAATAACTTCTCTAAGATAATGGATAAAACTTGAGGAAAATAGAGTTCTAGTTTGAAGTTTTAATTTTTTAGTTAAAAATTTCAGGTGAGGGATGCCTGGGTGGCTCAGTCAGTTAAGTGTCTGCCTTTGCCTCAGGTCATGATCCCAGGGTCCTGGGTTCAAGTCCCACATTGGGATCCTTGCTCAGCAGGGAGCCTCTTCTCCCTCTGCCTGCTGCTCCCCCTGCTTGCGCTCTCACTCACTCTCTCTCTCTCTCTCTGGACAACAAATTAATAAAATCTTTAGAAAAAATTTCAGGTGATTTTCAGGTGATGTGGATTAAGGAGTATACTTGTGATGAGCACTGGGTGATACACAGAATTGTTTAATCACTATATTGTACACCTGAAACTAGTATCAGACTGTGTTCACTACCTGGAATTTAAATAAAAACTAAAAATGATTTACTTATCTCTATCATTTTCTCCATGGAAATTATTCCTTTAATTAATTTACAAAATTAATTACAATATTCCTTTAATTAATTCACAAAAATGTATTTACCTTTAAAATACTACATTGAAGATGATTCCATATTTATTAAAATACCTGCCTGATTCAAGCTTAAGTAAAACAAAGAAAAGCAAAACTAACTTAGGCAATGTTCTTACTCTCTCACTGTTTTTACTTTCACATGCAGTATTCCTACTGACAGCTGGGTGAGGAAAGGTGCATTATAGCAACATTAACATGCCAAGTTTCCTTACAGGCTGTGCCTGCCAAGCAGATAAATGTGTAGTGTGAATTAACAAGCATGCTGCACCTGGGTTTTCCTAGTAGTATTAAAAATAATTCTTCCCATAGCATAGCTATGGTAGCACTGATGCCTTAAGACCTAATATTAATAAGATTTGTATACCCTGAAGCTAAATAAGGAAGGTTTGGAACCTGGGAATATAATGCTATCCATCCTAACTTACGAACTAACATGTGAGATTTGCCTAAGATTTTAAGAGAAGTTATGGAAAGAAAAAGTTCAAAAGCAGTTACATATAGCCAACAAATCCATTATATTAGGTTTGGATAATATAAACATTGAGTAACTTTTATTGAGTGCTTACTATATATCAGAAACTATGATAAGTGCTTGGAGATCATTAATTAGTTGGGCTCCCTAATTAGTTCTGTAGCCTGCTTCCTCCCTGCTTTCTTTCTCCTTAAGTATGAATCCTCCTTACCTACTCTACTTTTATTTATTCCACAGTGTTTATTATACACTATCACACTAGATGCTTTACTTATCATTTTTTATTTTCCTGTTGTCTGTCTCTTTCCACTACAAGGAGGGCTTGTAGATATCTTTGTTTTAACAGTCAGGATATGCTAAACTATGCTGCAGTAACAACCCCAAATTTCATAATCCACACAGATTATATACAATGTAATCACTCAGGAATCCAGAGACTTCATTGCCAAACATGCTTCCATGATCCCAAAGCCTGGGAAAAGCAAGAATAATTGCTCACTGAGGCTTAAAGCTTCTAAAGTGACATATATCGCTTCCACTTACATTTTATTAGGCAGAGAATGTCAAGATGGCTATGTCTGAATTCAACAGTGCTGGGAAGGGGCTTACATTTTGGTGCACAGAATATAATTTACCATGTATCTTTCATTGATTGCTGCATCCCAAGGGATGAGAATACTTACTGATGCAGAGACATTCTTGAATAAATACTATAGCCAGAAACTATCATCATCATCACTTTACAGACAAGGAAAGTGAGGCACATGGAGGTAAAGCAACTCACCAAATTTTTGAAAGAGTAGTATGTGAACCAGACACTATGACTTTAGAAACTAGATTCTGTATTAGTAAGTTGATAAAAGAGACATCACTGTAGATACTGAATATTTTAAATTTCATTGAGGAATAGTGGCATAAACCCAGACATAAGTTAGATTTCATCTGGCATACTCCTTCCACTTCCAAAAAAGGCTTTTGAAGTTTGACAATTTTCAATAGATAAGGACGACACTTTGTCTAAGGTTCTAAGGTGGAGGTACAGGTTGTTTTGTGGTCCAAGGTACTGGATATTTATTCTCCCTAAATTAATTATTCACAAGATATATATTTTTCATCAATAGATACAGAAATACACGTTTGTACTGTGGAACTCTCGGAATGTAGGAGAATGTGCTTTTAATAATTTAGAAACCTGGGAAATATAAGGCTTTTCTATATATCTTACTTCTAAAAAAACGGATACAGGTAAACATGGTGATGTTTTGCATTTTGTTGAGAAAATTCTTTAAAGAAAATATCTGAATTAACTAATCAAAAAGTCTGGCAGTTATGATGGAAAACAGAATTCCCAGATATTTATAAGTAAAAAATTCAAATGGCTGTCAGTGTTGAATCAGAAACTTCTTGTTTGAGAGCAAAAGTGTGAGTTTCAAGCAGAAATTACTAGTGCACCTTGGAGAAACTATGTTTAATTTCATGTGTATTTTACCTAGAGGAAAACAAATTATACCAAAATATTGTAGACTATACTGGTCTCCAATTATAAAAGTGATACCTACAAATATGATACCTAATATGGAACAAGTTTAGTAAAGTAATTTTTGATCCAGAAAATGTCCATTAGACATATGCCATATAGCAGAGGATTAAGTGAAGGTATCATAGCAAACTACAATATCAACTGGATATGTTTTAAGCTCATCTTACTTTTTCTGGTGGTTTTAAAAAATACTTTGGGTTTTCCTAATTAATTAGGTTTGGAGAATATGTATTTTGGTGAATTTTGCTTGGCAGTAGAGTGTTACCTAATATAAGGCATTACTATGAATCTTTGTAACTATTTTTAAATAACCTTTGTCTTTATTTTGTTAGTTTATTACACCATTACAAAACTTTAGAAGGGATTCCTCTCTATTTCTCTTTATCATGTAATCCTATTTTCTGTTTGAATATAAACTGACCACTTGCTTGAGATTTGTCTATATGCAATTGCCAACATTGTACTCATGTTCTCATATGTATAATCTAATGTAATATGCTACTTGAAAATCATTATGGTATTATATTTTATATATTATATATAAATATTAGATCAATTACATTTTCTAGGAATTGAACAACAAAAAAATTAATATTCCACCTTTCTACCTTTACCTGATGGCATTAACTTTTATTAGAATGATCCCAGCATTTTGAAAGTTATTTCAATTGTCTTTATCTATTACCTAAGGCAGTAAAATACCTAGGAAACATTCTGTAACAAATAACATATAAGAACGCTTTTTTTTAACCTTTCTTTTTCTTAATATGTATATCTTTAAAATACTTTTTACTATTTTAGCATGTTTAAAATTAATTTATCAAGATATAAAATATAAATAAATCTATTATTACAAGGTAAGAAAGTAATGATTTCACAGAACTAATGACTCCAAATACTCTCCTGGTTTAGATTATAAATTAATGAGTAACGGCAGTTGGATCACTTCCCACCTTTAAAACTTGAGGAGAGGGAATAGTAACAACTAACATTCATTGAACATTTCCTGTGTGCAAGGAATTTTGCTGTGCTGTCAAAAGATAAGTTGAGGCATATTAAAAACTTTCAGAGTTCATTTAACCAAACATCCATTTCAATCAGGCAGCCTAAACCAGAAGTGGTTAGGAGCACTCCACCCATAGGAGCTAGGGGAAGAGCTTTCATAGACAAAATGCAGAAGCAAAGCAAGGAAGTTACTTGATTGGCTGTAACTTAAGTCACATTATTTGCGCTATTTCGGAAAGCCTAGTTGGCTCTTTGTGATTGAGTTGTTAGGTTCTGATTTCTCATTTTTGAGGCATTTATAGCTTAGGTTTTTGGTTTGCTTACACAGACTGCCAAGGCATTAAAACCACCTCAGTCTATTGGCCTCCTTCTTCAAATTAATTTAACAATGCTATACATACATGATTTTGTTTAAACACCAGAACATCCATCAAAGGACATGCAGTATTATTAGCCTTATTTTAAAGATATAGGGAGGCATAGGGAGATAGAATGGCTTGCCCAAGGTCATTTAGTCAGGAAATGCAGAAGTAATCTATAAACCTATGCAATGTGATGACAGATTGGAATTTAACCTCTCCACAATATTGCCCTAACGCCCTCTGAAGATGCAAGAGTACCTGTTAGGAAATGGGCAGAATGAAGAGCACTTCATCTTTACTTACTCTCCATTCCAGCCTTGCCCAGGGAGGTATTAACTCTCATTTTACAGATGAAAACAAGCTTAGAATAGTTACATGAAATCACTCAGGGTCTGACCAATAATGTCAGTACGAGGATTCCAGTCCTGGTTTGTCTGGGACTGACTACAGCAAAACTGGTATGGGAGTACACTAAATTGTAAATGTGGTTTTCTTCAAGTAATTTTGAGGGTTGAAAGAAACACCCGTTTTTATTTTATTTTATTTTATTTTTTGCTAAACTAATTGTCATTTGTTAATCAAAAAGTAGAAAAAATGCACAGCAAGCTCATTTAATATTTTCCCAATACTTACAGATGAGCTGGTAAATTTGTTATTTTGTTGTAAAGCATACTGGATGGGTGGGGGAAACAACCTTGTATATATTTTCTTAAGATGTTAGAGTTATGATTTCCAAATTGCATATATATTAAACAAAAACTCAATAGGCAGTTATCATAACACAAACCTTTATACAATTTTCCATGATCAAAAAACTTAATTCTTCAGTCCTATGGTTTTGACAAGTCTCAAAAATAAATTGCTTACATATATGTAATTTTTAAAAATAATTACTGCTCAGTACAATAACCTTCAGTATAATTTTAATTAGAATTCACTAAATCTCTCTTTTTTGGTGAATTACTTTTAGTGAGGCAAATACTGGATAGTATTAAATAAGGCAACGTCTCCCCCACAAAATAAACATGCTCTCTGTTGAGTGAAATGAGATAAGATATGAAAACAAAAAACACACAATTGAAAGCATCCAGGAGTTATCTGAAAGATGAACTTGTTGAAAACTTTCTACACTGTATATTTTTTCTCAATAGGTAACTTTTTCAATTTGAGTGTGAACTACCTAGGCATTAATATAAACAGCAGTTAAAAGATCATAAATTTTGTAGAGCTATAAGTGGTAAGTAAACAGAAAGCAGCAATTAAGGTAAAAGTCATTGTTTATGTGTATGTATTTTAGGTCATTTGTGAAATATTGCTTACAATTTGTGAGAATTTTACATCTTTTACTTTGAAAATACTAAACTATTATTAATCACTTATTTTCCATCCTTTCTTTTTCCTTTCTCTCACTTTCCTTCTCTCCCTTCCTGCCACGTATGTTTACATTATTTAATACCTACTGTGTTGTGTGCCCAGGCCTTAAGCCAATTACAGTGTTCTTTCAAGAGCTGGCTCCACCACCTATGAGCTGTGTAATCTTGGGACAGTTTTACTTAACATTTTTTCCTCTTTTTAAAACAAAGATCCTAAAACTATGTACTTTATAATGTTATTATGAGGTATAACTGTGTTATTAAATGTGAAGCTCTTATTTTAGTGCCTGGCATATAATGGGCTCTCAACAAAGATTTTTATAATGAATGGTAATTTTAAATGTATTTGCAATATCCAACCTCTAAAAAGATATAGAACAGGAAAACTATATTCTAAAAAAGGCCATTTACAGGCTGATCTCTCTCATTAATACGCTGGCAGAAATTTTTAACAAAACCAAATCCTCAACAAAATCAAATCAACTTCTGTGAAATATAAAAAGGATAATACATCGTAAACAAGGAGGTTTACTTCAGGAACATATGGACTTTTTCCAACTTTAGTGAGATCTAATTGACATATGATATTGTGTAAGTTTAAGGTGTACAATGTGGCGATACATATATATTGGGAAATGAATACAGTAACAATGATTCCCACATTCATCACCTCATGCAGAAACCATTTTTTGTGTGTGTGATTAGAACTATTAAGATCTATTCTCTTAGCAACTTTCAAGATTGCAGTACAATATTGATAACTATAGTCCCCCTGCTGTACATTAGGTCGTCAGAACTCGTTAATCTTATAACTGGAAGTCTGCACCCTTTACTCACTTCCCCTACTCCCTTGTTCTTGGCAACCACCAATCTACTAACTGTGTTCAATTTCTTTTAATATTCCCCACATAAGAGAGATTATACAGTATTTACCTTTCTCTGTCTGACTTATTTCCCTTAGTACAATGTTCTTAAGTTTCATCTCTGTTTTGTCAAAAGACACTTAGGTTGCTTCCGTGTCTTGGCTATTTTAATTAATGTTACCACGAACATACATCCTCTGAATATCTACCCAGCAGTAAGAGTGCTGGATCATATGCTAGTTCTGTCTTCAATTTTTTTGAGGAAATTCTGTGTTGTTTTCTATCATTATACCTATTTACATTCCCAGCAACAGTTCACAAGGGTTCCCTTTTCTCCACATCCTCTCCTACACTTGTTATCTCTTGTCTTTTTAGTAATAGCCATTTTAACAGGTGTGATGTGATATCACATTGTGGTTTTGATTTGCATTTCCCTGATGACTAGTGATGTTGAGCATCTTTTCATATATCTGCTGGCCATTTGTATGTCTTCTTTGGAAAAATGTCTACTCAAGTCTTTTGTCCATTTTTAAATCAGATTGTTTGGATTTGGTGCTATTGAGTTGTATGAGTTCTTTATATATTTTGGATATCAACCTTTTATCAGATAGATGGCTTGCAAATGTTTTCTTCTGTTTTGTATACTGCCTTTTAATTTAGTGGAATCATCTGTGGGTTCAGGTTGTGTTTCCTGGCAGTGCAGTACCACTGGCTGGATTCTGCAGTTGGGCAGGGCTGTGGACTGTGCTCCTCAGTTGCTCCTGGTTGAGTGGGGCCCCAGGCCGTGTTCTCCAACCACATGGTGCTACTGGACTCTGCATTCAGTGTTCTAGTATGGGTGAGGTTGTAGCCTTCACTTTCTGGTTGGCAGGGCCTCCAGCTATACCCCATAATTGGGTAGGATGGAGATTGTGCTTAACAGTTGCGCAGAGTCACTGTCCCAAATTCCTGGTCAGGTGGGTCCATGCACTAGGTTCAGTGATTGGCTGGGGTTACAGACTAGGCTCCCCACATGGGAAAGGCTTCAGGCTGTGTTCAACAATTGGGAAGGGCTGTATGCTGGGTTCCACTGCTGAGTGGGATTGTAAGCGGGGCTCCATGGTTGAGTGGTACCATAGGCTGGGCTCTTAAGTGTCTGCTCAGGGTCACTGTTCAGGTTCCTGGTTATGTGGGTCTAGAGGCTATGCTCACCAGCTGAGTAGTAATGGTGGCTTGACTCTTTGCTCAGGCAAGCCATAGGTATGCTCTGTGGCTTTTGGGCATCTGTGGCCTTGCTTCCTAGGGGGTGTGAGGAGGTTATCCTGAGCAATTGGGTGGGATTGTGAGTTTACTTCCTGCCTGGGTGGTACCACAGAGTGGCCTCCAAGGCCAGTATGGCCCACTGGTTGGAGGTCCAAATGAGACAGAACTGCCATCGAAACTCCCTGGTCAGAAAAGGCTATCCACTTGGTTCTACAGAAGGGCAGAGCTCTTGGCTGGGATCTCTGCTCAGGGATGCTGTTACAGGATGAATGCAGTCAGTCAAGATCTGAGCACTGCTTGCTCTAAGCTCCACATCCTTTCATCTCTATCTTCTCCCCTGGTTGAGTTCCCCTAGGGATCTCCATGAGCTGAGACTACAGTGAGCCTCATGCTGGGGAAGGTGATGTCCACCTTGGGTTCTCTTTCTCACTGGAGGAATAATAATGATGTCACAGTGTAGCGCTGTGCTGGCCTGGGGGAGGGGCAACGTGATCAAGATGAAAAGCACTCCTCTTAACCTTCTAGTTCACTCCTTCTTGGTGTGTGTTGTCCAGGAGAGTGCTTCAGCCTCACTTCTGGTTTCTGGGATTTTTACAATGGTTTCTTTTTTATAGATAGTTGCCAGTTGGTCTTGTGAGAGGGACTGAAGCTGGAAATGAACTACATGTCACCATCTTAATGACATCCACTCTTGAAGAATGCATGTTGAATTTAGCATTTGAATATTAATTACTGTGAATGAACAAATTAACAGAATGAAGGAGAAAAACCATATGATTATCTCATAAGATGCAGAATGAGCTTTTAATACAAATCAATATTCACTTGAAAAATCTCTTAGCAAATTAGATATAATAGGGAACTTCCTTAATTTAATAAAGAATGTCTGCAAAAATCCTGTGTCAGGGCAGCTGGATGGCTCAGTTGGTTGAGTGCCCAACTCTTGATTTTGGCTCAGGTCATGGTCTCAGGGTGGTGGGATCAAGCCCCACATCAGGCTTTGCACTTAGCGGGGAGTCTGATTGAATTTCTCCCTCTTCCTTTCCCTCTGCACATCCCCCTCCCACTGGTCACGCTTTCTCTCTCTCCACCCCCTCTCTCTCAAATAAATAAATCTTTTAAAAAAATCCTGTGTCGAATATCATCCTGAATAATAAAATATTGACATCTTGCCCATGAGGTCTGGGAGGAGGCAAGAATGTTTGTTATCAACACTTCTTCATAATATTGTTCAGTAGGTCTTAGCAAGTATAGTAAGTGAAGAAAAAGAAACATGAGGTATAAGGAAGAAAAATGGTTATTATTTTCAGATGATATTACTGTGTGCATAGAAAAATCAAATTAGACAAAATGGAGGTATGTATCATGGCTATAGAATGGTGGATTAAATACTATAAAGCGGTCAGTTTTTCACAAATTGATCTATAGTTTGATACAATGCTAATGAAATTTCCAGCAAATTTTCCAAGTATTTTTGGTGTGCAAATTGATCAGGTGATACTATAATTTATATGGAGATGAAGGACTTAGAATGGCTAAGAATATCTTGAAAAAAAAACAAATGAAGTTGAAAAATTTATATTACCAGATTTCACAAATTATTATAAATGTACAATATTTAAGATATTGTGGTATTAGTGAAAAGATAGACAAACAAATAAAACCATAAGAAATTCAGAAACAGCTATGCATATTTGGAACCTAAAAAATCATGACAGAATTGATATTCTGGTGCAGGGAAAAAGAATATTCTTTTTTTTTTTTTTAAGAATATTCTTTTCAATAAATTGCTCTGATTCAGTTGAATATCCTCATTGAAAATAAAAGAGT
This sequence comes from Ailuropoda melanoleuca, assembly GCF_002007445.2. Lineage (NCBI taxonomy): Eukaryota > Metazoa > Chordata > Mammalia > Carnivora > Ursidae > Ailuropoda > Ailuropoda melanoleuca. Next base: position 60,026,086 of record NC_048220.1, on the reverse strand, counting down.
CTAGCCCCTACCTCACATCATATGTATGAATATACTTCAGATAGAGTGTAAATTACACGTGATTAAGAGGGTCAATATTTCTGTTAACATTGTACACACATACAGTTTTTTTAAATGAATATAAAATAAATAAAAAGAAAACCTACTAAATATATTAAGAAAGGTACTAAAAGAATATACATGTTTTATATAATGAGGCATCCATGTTCATTAACCTGGCTGCATAGGCAACATTTGAATATTAGCAATTCTTACATTTAGTAATGGATTTGCTCATGCAAATAATCATTTTTTTATTAAGTCTTTACTTGAAATAATATATGCAAAGATTAAGAAACATCCACAGATTCTTTAATGCTGACCTATAGTTATGGAATTGTGTATAAAATTTCTAAATTTCTAGTATTCATCTTCTACTGTACATGGAAAAAATCCATAAAGTGAATCATTTTAACATAATTTCTTTAATATATTTTGATTTCTTTGGGGAAAATGGTTGAGTTAAAGAAAAATTTAGATGGAGTTTTCCCCCTATATTGAGTCTTTCTAAAAGCAACACAAAATGATAATAACAGAAATATTTATCCTAAAATTTGATTACTTTTAACCTATTTTATTTAAGATTTTTTTTTTATTTGAGAGAGAGAGAATGGGGGGACTGGCAGAGTGAGCAGGAGAAGCAAACTCCTTGCTGAGCAGGAAGCCCAAAGGCTTCCAACACAGGACCTCAAAATCCTGATCAAAGCCAAAGGCAGATGCTTAACAGACTCGGCCACCCAGGTGCCCCACTTTTAACTTATTTTTAACATTAGTCCTTTTTTTAATTCTGCGATATTCTTCATATATGTGGCTTTCATAATCTCTTATGTGTTTCAATTTAGCAAAAAGTATGATTTATTACTCTTGTATTAAGGCTTTTTAATGCATTCTGTGGCTGTTCTTTCAAAGGAAAACATTCCTTTGTGCATTCCTCTAGCAAACAGGTGGTGTGGCTTCTCCAATGTCAAAGTGATAGTCTTCCAATCACAATCATTTTCCAAATAGCATTCAGTGGAAAAATAACATCTGTAGATTAACTCAAACCATCTTGATAAAATGAAGCAGGTGCTCGTATTAGCATTTCTAAAGCTAGAGAAATCCATCTGCAGAAACTTGATTTACAGTAATTTTAACCTGATTTATTCTTCATTATAAGTAAGTGCACTACCCAAGAGATATGTGAATCATAGTACTTAGTGAGATAAACATATTTAGAAGATTATGATCTTGCAGAAAATCTGTTGTTACTCTCCTTGAACAAGTCTTAAGAAATCATTTGCTCTTTTGCTTTAACTGTAATGATATATATTATGAAAAGTCATAATTTTTTTCCATAGATAAAAAAGATAATACAATTCTATAGTCATCATGTTGTACATTACATCACCAGTATGAATATATATATTAAAACAATATTGGAAATAACTTAGAAGGCTGTCAATAAAAGATTAAGCAATTACTGTTCTTTGACAGAATGAAATATGCAATTGTTAAAGGGACATTCAACCTGAATGCATAATAATTATGGATTGATGACCACAATATTTTATTGATTTTTAAAAACAGCAAATATTAGAATAGTATGGATAACTTAAAAGGATGCACACATAGACTTGAAAAATTACCCTTAAGTACACATATCCAAATGTCCATCAGTATTAATTTCTTAGAGGTAGGAGTGTCTTTCACCTCTCACTTTATATACCTCTTCATATTTGAATATTTTCTTATTGATTTTATATTTTATTATTTGAATATATGAATTATTTTTAAATTAAGGGGGACTGATTATTTTTTAAATTTTTAAATTCAATTTAATTAACATATACTGTATTATTAGTTTCAGAGTTAAAATTTAGTGATTCATCAGTTGTGTGTAACACCCAGTGTTGCCCTCCTTAATGTTCATAACCCAATTACCCCTCCCCCCCACCCACCTCCCTTCCAGCAACCTTGAGGTTGTTTCCTATAGTTAAAAGTCTCTTATGGTTTGCCGCCCTCTCCCTCTTTTCATCTTATTTTATTTTTCTTTCTCTTCCCCCATGTTCACCTGTTTTGTTTCTTAAATTCCACATATGACTGAAATCATATGGTATTTGTCTTTCTCTGACTGATTTCACTTAGTGTAAGACCCTCTAGTTCCATCCATGTCATTGCAAATGGCAAGATTTCATTCTTTTTGATGGCTGAGTAATATACCACCTCCTCTTTATCCATTCATCTGTCAATGGACATCTCGGCTCTTTCCACAGTTTGGCTATTGTGGACATTGCTGCTATAAACACTGGGGGTACATGTGCCCCTTTTGAATCAATCACTATGTTTGTATTATCCTTGGGTAAATACTCAGTAGTGCAGTTGCTGGGTTGTAGGGTAGCTCTATTTTTAACTTTTTGAGGAACCTCCATACTGTTTTCCAGAGTAGGCTACACCAGTTTGCATTCCCACCAACAGTGTAAGAGGGTTCCCCTTTCTCTGCTTCCTCACCAACATCTATTGTTTCCTGAGTTGTTAATTTTAGCCATTCTGACTGGTGTGAGGTGGTATCTTCTTGTGGTTTTGATTTGTATAGGAGGGAACCGATTATTAATGATTAACGAGCTCTTCTTTAATACAATGTATTCTTCCTCAATAGTAATCATGAATTTCATAGGAAAATGATTGCCCATGTGCTAGTCTCCTTAAATATTATTATAACCCACATATAGAACTGATATTTTTACATGGAATATTTAGTTTAATATATATATGTGTGTGTATATATATGTGTGTATTTATATACATATAAAATTTATTTGTCAGAGGGAGGGAGAGAGAGAGAGCACAAGCGGGGGGGGGGGCAGCAGGCAGAGGTAGAAGCAGGCTCCCTGCTGCTGCTTCTGGAATCTGACTTTCCCAAACTTTCTTCTCCCGTCCTCGTGTAAAGTTGAGTATGAAGTATGGTATAATCTTGTCCCATAGTTCCAATTTCTGGCTGCTGATTTTCATTATTTATTTTTTTAACTAATATTCACCATAGGTAAAAAGATCAAGACAAGGAAGGTAGGTACAACAAAAATAAGAAATATGAGAAAACAGGTCTCAGACAGAGATAAGGAGTTAGTGCAAATGACTTATTAAGGAAAGGCTCTCAGGAGAAATCCTCAAAGGAATGGAAAAGGAAAGAAAGGAAAGTGGAGGAAGTAAAAAAAAAAGGGGGGGGGTTGTAATTACACACAAAATCTGAGCTTTAGTCTGATGGCACAGGAAACTCTGGAATGAAACTTATGCCTTCAAGTTTGTCTTGATTTGAGGCAAGATCCTTAGCTTTCAATCTACTGTACCCGTTGACTATTCACTAAGACCACCCTGTGGGAACACTGTAAACATCTTCCCAGGCACCTCTAGCTGTCTGAGTAGGAGGGGCAAAATGATCCCTTAGCTCAAGAGCAGGACTGTGAAGAATGTCACAGGTGCAGGCAGTTGAAAGCTATACACAAGGAAGCTGCAAGAAGGACTTATTGAAAGGATCAAAGGAATCCCAAAGGATGTGGCCACATCAGAGTTTGCTATGTAGTCTTTATTAAAATGTAGTTGGGTTTGACTTGCCCTTGTGAAATTTCCTTTTTTGATTGCCGTCTCATTTCTCCATGATAATTTGTTGTGTTTCCTTTACTTTTCTTCAAATTGTTCCCCTGAGATGAAAGTCTTTTTAAATATGTTCATCAAGCCTCTCTTTTCTCCTAAATAACAAGGAAAAGTGTTTTCAGAGAGGCAAGATAAATGTGAGAGAAATACCTAATTATCAAGGTCTCCAGGCAACTGGGGCTACCCTCTTTCAGTACTGAGAAGGGGCCACTTCTGCTGGCCTGGAGTGTTTAAGAAATCTGGGGTCCAGTGTTTCTAAATATTTCCATCCCAGCAACCCCTATGCAGGTTTTGGGGGCTCACACATTTTTCATCAGGCCTCTGACTTTACCAAATGAGACCTGCTAATTTTGTTTTACATTTAATGTCTGAAAGGAGATTTCTGACTACACTTCAATGATTTTATTTTTCAGAGTACAGCTTAAATGTAAGTAATAAATGTAACAAGTGGTTAGAAATATTCTTAAGAGTAAAATTTGTAGGGGTGCCTGGGTGGCTCAGTTGGTTAAGCGTCTGCCTTTGGCCCAGGTCATAATCCCAAGGGTTCTGGGATGGAGCCCCAGCATCGGGCTCCCTACTCAGCTAGGAGTCTGCTTCTCCCTCTCCCTCTGCCTCCTGCTCCCCCTGCTTGTGCTCTCTCTCTAAAACAAACAAATACATAAATAAATAAAATCTTAAAAAAAAAAGGTAAAATTTGTATATATTAAGACCTAGACCAAGGTCATTTTACCTAATGTATTTTCATCGATGCTTTATTTATTTTTTTTCCCCTCTCTCGATGTTTATTGGCTGTAAGGGGCAGCCTTTCTCCCAGGGGAGGCTGAGCAGGCTCACATCTTTTGGGCTCTGTGGACAGGGCGGTTCACATGCTCGGGGGAGGCCAGGTAGGCCTTGAGCTTGGGCCAGGCGCTGAGGCGCGCCACATAGGCCAAGAGCAGGGGCTGGGAGTCCTAGCAGCCAGGGGCCAGGACCTGGTGATTCAGCAGCAGGTCCAGCAAGTTGTAGTCCACGAAGGAGATCTGGCCGCCCACAATGAAGGCCTCATTGATGCTTTAATGTTAAGTATTAGGTGCTTCCAGCTTAAGGGTCGATGAAGAATTTAATCTTAACCTGTGGATGATTTAATATTAGTGTCCTTTTGACTGCCACTCTACTTCCAATTTGCTTTCCTAACTTGCTCTAGAACATGTCCTTGTTGCTTACGTCTTTACTTGATTATTTTGCTTTATCTTTTACTATTTTATATTTAGTTCCCTGCAGAAAAAACAAATCTATTTCTTACATTATATTTATTTTATATTTCTTTTTAAATTAAAAAAAACTTAAAAGAAAAAAAAAAGATGTTTGTACTTCACATATAATGTAGACCTATTTCCCAACAGGAATAAATGTTTCTATGCTGAGCATGAGTTATCTTCTTGTTTGTTCAGTGGAAAGTCTGGATCCAGCTTTGTTGTGAAGTCTGCAGTTCACTTCTTGTAATCATTATGTTAGAGTATATTGGACTTCTTGCTTTCATGATTTTACCAGTTCGGGAAATGTAACTGGATTCCCTTGCTGAATGTGTTTGTATTTTAAAGAAGATATACTTTCTTTTAATATTTTATAACCTATCTTTTTTAACACAACATTTTTAACAATTAAAATTACTTTTCATCTACTAATTTTTTTCAATGTTTGTAAAATCTCTTTTGAAAAAGTTCTGGGCAAGATTTCATTATGGTAGTGCCAAATAGAGATCAGAGGTCCTCAATATGGAGCTGAGAAAATGAGATGGGAAGGGAAAATCCAGAGATAGCACAAAGTACATAAAGACCTGAGGGTCAGAACTTAAATATATTGGTTCCCAGAGCACTGAAGGATGTAAGTGGTGTAGATAAGATTTATGTGGTTTCTGGAGGTAGTTATTTACTCCTTGACTAAGCACACCTTTCAGAAGAACCAATTCCCATGAAAATAAGAGGAAGAAAATATACTTCTACAAAGGGAAGCCATTAATACTTACATCTATCCTTTGCCTTAAGACTTATTTTTCTTAATAAATTTACACATATAGTAAAATGCTTAATATTGACTCACTATTTTAAAGTGAATTAAGTAAAATCACAAGAGATATTAATGGCACTTAAACAGTCAGCCAGACCATACTTTAAATAAATATATTAAAATTTATGCTCCTATATTACTCTCCATAGTCATTTGAAAAATTGAATGTTTGATATGTAAGAATATTTACAGAAAACTGTTCTAGCATGTCAAACAACATAAATTTAGCTTCTATAAATTAAAGGAAATCCAAGATCTCATAGTTAAGTGACAGCAGATTTCTGTATTTAGGACTTCTGACCAATAGACTAAAGGGAAGAAATTAATGTAGGACACAAGAAGAAGTGACTGTGATACCTTTAGGTTCAAATCAAACATTTTGTGCTTAAAATGTCGAGGTGGGGGCGTCTGGGTAGCTCATTCTGTCAAGCATGTGCCTTCGGCTTAGGTCATAATCTCGAGGTCATGGGACCAAGTCCCGCATCAGGCTCCCTGTTTAGCGGCAAGTCTGCTTCTCCCTCTCCCTTTGCTGCTCTCTCTCTCTATCAAATAAATTTTTTAAAAAAGAAAAGACATTAACACAATAAAACAAGAAGAAAGATATTGGTCTTATGCTCTAGGACAGGGATTGGAAACCTATGGGATTGGGCCAAAACTAACCTGGCACTCATTTTTATAACTGTTTTCTTGGAACACTGTCTCATAAACTCTTATGAATTGTCTATGACTATTTTCTTTCTTTCTTTTTTTGGGGGGGGATTTTATTTATTTATGAGAGAGACAGAGGGCATGAGCAGGGGGTAGGAGCAGAAGGAGAGGGACAAGCAGACTCTGCATTGAGCACAGAGCCTGACTCAGGGCTTGATCTCACAAGCTGAGATCATGACTTGAGTGGAAAACAAGAGTCAGAGGATTAACCCGACTGAGCCACCCAGGTGTTCCTGTCTAAGGCTGTTTTTGTGCTAGAATCATTTGACCTGCAAAACTTACAATATTTACTATGTGGCCTGTCTTTAGAAAAAGTTTGATAACCCCTTTTAGGTGATAATGCTTTTAATATATTAATGGTATACATTAATGGTCAAAGGCAAGGAAAGATGTATAAGCATTGTTGTTTTTAAGAACCCTAGACTTCAGTTGTTCTTTAATTCCCAATTTTGTAAAGTCAGAGATTGTGATTTATATCGCTGCAGAGATGTGGAAAAAGAATTTTCTAAATCAGTGTGTTTCAAAGTGTATTACACACACATCATTTAGGAATTCATTCAACTTTAGTTGCTTAAACAAATGCAATTTTATTTTTCCTTGTATTATAGTAAGTCTCCAAATATTTCTTAAAAGAAGTTGGTGATACAACTCTGAGATGTTTGGACTGATTTTTGGTGATTTTATTGGCCTTTTACTCTTGCTTTTACTTCACGGCTTTTAGGCAGCCTCTAATGCTCCAAATGTCATGTCTGCTTTCCATGATGGGATAACTTGGGTAAAGCAGATGGAATCAGTTACGGAAAATTTCTGAACAAGGATCAATGTTTATACATGTGTCAAATAGCCTCTATTGTCCATAAGGGATTCTAGGAATTTGAGAATTTATTTTTTTAATTGTGGCAAAATATGTATAGCATAAAATTTGCCACTTTGAGCATTTTTAAGTGTAGAGTTCAATGACATTAAATACATTGTTGTTATGCAACCATCACCACCAACAATCTATCTTTAGAAGTCTACATTTTGCACAGTTCTTTAAGCTTTTTTATCTAGCTTATTTCAAGCCCTCATGAAACTTAATGGAATACAATTCAGTTAATTCAGTCTGTAAGAAACATTCTTTTTCCCCCCACTTATTCAATTCTTCTTTTGTGTCAACAGACTTTTGAAATGATGCAACCACATATCTTGCATATTTCTTGCTAAGTTTATTCCTACATAGCTACTATCTTTTGTGCCACTATGAACGGAATTTTTTCATTGTGTGGTTTTTAATTTGGTTATTGTTGGTCTATAGCAGTGCCACTCAATACTGGGCCAAAGAGTGGTACAAGTTGGAGAAATATTTACTTGTACGTGACAAAATAAGAAGTTTGTCAGAGAATATAAATTAACTAAGGACACTGCTTAGTTTAGCTGACTTTATTAACACAGCCCTGATAAAAGAAGCAGTGCAGTGATTTATGTTTTATATTTTAGAGGGAACAGAGTCTTGTCACAGGCCAGTAACAAACAGGTTGCAGACGAATTGTTTTGAGCACCGGACTATGTAAAAACTATTAATTTATTTTACAGCAAATATTCTTGCTGAATTCTTTTAAAAACTGTTTGGATAGCTTTTCTTTCAAACCCTATTGCAATTCTGGGTACCTGGGTGGCCCAGTTGGTTAAGTGACCGACGCTTCATTTCGGCTCAGGTCATGATCTCAGGGTTGTGAGACTGAGCCCCGCACTGGGCTCTGCACTCAGCATGGAATCTGCTTAAGACCCTCTCCTTCTCTCTCTGCCCCTTCCCCGTTCTCTCTCTCTCTCTCTCTCTAAAATAAATAAATAAATCTTTTTAAAAAACCCTATTGCAATTCTAAAACAACCATATTAGCCACAAAATGGCTACTTTTTATTAATGATAAATGTTCTATTTAATTTTCCCTTTTAGACAATGCACTTTTTGAAATAACAAAGAGATGATAACAGATCCTTATATCAATATGAATTTTAATTAAAAAGAATTTAGTGCTTCAAGTTGGGTAATGAATTAAGACATTTTAGTTAAGATATTTTAAAGTGCCATGTTAAGTACTCTTCTGTGAAGTATTTAAACTCAAGAATTGTGGTAAAGCAAATAATAACATTATGTGTTAAAGTCCTATGCCTTTATATCTCTGACTTTGGAGAAGTTACCTAAACTCTTGGAGCTATTTCTTATCTGTAAGATTGTGTAGTAGGTTGAATGGTAGCCTCCCAAAAGATATGTCTTTAATTCCTAGAATGTGTGAATGTTATATTATTTGGACAAATGGCCACTGCACATTTAATTAAGGATCTTGGATGAGATCATCCTGAATTACCTGGGTGGGCTCTACATTCAATGACAAGTGTCCTTATAAAAGACAGAAAAGGAGAAAACACAATACAGAGAAAAGGCAATGTGAGGACAGAAACAACAGTACAGAGAGGTGGCCCTATCCAAGAAAGTCTGAATGCTTGCAGCCACCATCAAATGGACGAGGATTCTCCCCTAGAGCTTCGAGAGGGAGTACAGCCATGCCAATAGCATGATTCTGCAAGGCCTAACTGTGACAGAATAAATTTCTGTTGTGTTAAGCCACCTGATTTGTGATAATTTTGTTACAGAGGATCCAAGAAGCTAATACAGATAGGGATAATAATAAGTATCGTATACATTTGTTGAGATTATTAAAGAAAAAAATACATGGCAATCCTGGCATATGGTGGATACTAAATCATTTTAACTATTAAAATTATTTTTAAACCAATCCTAATAGTATGTTTTTATTTTCTCTGTCTGTTCTTAGTTTTAAAAATATGGGTTACATTTTCAAATCATTTCCTATTTAGAAATTACATCAAATTTGTTTCTTCTCTTTTAAGAACTAAAATAAAATTTACATTATGTATCCCAACTTTATTTAGGACAATTATTTAGTTTTAAATCTAGGTTTCAATTAGCTTAATGGTCACTGCCTCTACACTATACTTTCTATTATCTCAAACTTTTAACCTTTTTTCAGCTTTACTGAAGTATATATGCTACAGAAAAAATCACACACATTTAATATATATGGGCTCGGACATAAGCATTCCAAGATACCATTACCACAACTAAGGTACTAAACCTATCTATTACCTCCAAAAACTTTTTGTTTGTTATAAGATCTATTCTCTTAACATATTGTAAAGTGCACAACACTGTATTGGTAACTAAAAGCATCATGTCATACAGCAGATTTTGAGAAATTATTCAATTGCATAACAGAAACCTCCTACCCATTGAAAAACAATACCCCATTTCCTTATTTGCCCAGCCCCTGACAACCATCATTCTCTGTTTCTATGAGTCTGTCTATTTTAGATACTTCATCTAAGTAGAAATATACAATATTTGTCTTTCTGTGACTGGCTTATGTCACTTAGCATGATGTCCTCCAGGTTCATCCATGTTGTCAAAAGTGGCAGTATTTCCTTCTTTATTAACACTGGATAATATTCCACTACGTATAAATTCCACATTTTCTTTATCCATTCATCATCAATAGACATTTGCGTGTTTCCATATCTTGGCTATTATGAATAATGCTGCAATGATCATGGGCATGTAGATAAGTTTTGAGATCCTGATTTCAATTCTTTTGGATTATATACTCAAAAGTGGAATTGCCAGGTCACATGATAGTTTTATTTTTAATTTTGAGGAGCCTCCATATTATTTTCATACTGTAGAATGGCTGGACCATTCTATACTCCCACCAAAATTGTATAAGAGTTCCATTTTTTCCACAACCTTACAAAGCTTGTTATCTGCTGGGTTTTTGTTTTTGTTTTTGAGAGTAGCCATTCAAATAGGTGTGAAGTGATATGATGATTTTAATCTTTTCCCTGTTGATTAGTGATGTTGAGCATTCTTTCATATTGTTGATCATTTGGTATGTCTTCTTTAAAGATATGTCTATTCAATTTCTTTGCCCACTTTTTAATTGGGCTATTTTTTTTTTTTTGTGACGGAATCAATTTTCCATGATGACTCTTCTCAGTGGTGTTTTTAAGTCTTAATTTACTAAGGATGTCTTTCTCTGGTATTCTTTAATGAATGATAATTTCACAATGAATATGTTCTACCTTTGCAAATTTTTTTACTCAAAATTCCAGAGAGGTAATGCAATATGTTTTTCTTAAAATATTTTTGCAAAGAATATTTGAAAGAAGTCTTTGTGGGTGAATTTGATATTTTTTTTCCAGCTGAATCCTGTATTGTTCTATTTTTCCTAATGAATTTAAGCCTGCTAATGTCTTTTTAGGTTATGTTTGAACTTTTCAAACTAAAAAATCCAAGATATTTTGTTTGTTTAATTTTAATTTTTTTGTTTTTTTATTATAGCTCAAGACAGGTTTTTATTCTTTATTATCATTTGTTAATTTAAAATTGCTTTGAAAATTGCTTGTGTTTCATCTTTTCTACTCTTCAAAAGCAGTAATTACCTGAATTTTGGATTTCCATATACTGTTCTCAATACCAACTCTGCTCTCTGATCATTTTCACTTCTTATTTGTCTTCTTCCACATTTTGAAGTTCCTCGAGGCTTTCATTCACTTATTTCACATGAATTTTTTTTAGCAATATCAATTCTACTTTAAATTGCATGTAAGTATTTTGTAATGTCCTCTCAGGTTTAAAACTGTACTTGTAATCTCTTGACACTTTCTTTCTATGTCTGCTTTGTCTTCCAGCTGGCTTCATTTTTAGCTCAGTGCTGTCATATTGCATACCTTGTTTTATGTGTCTGACATATGTTTTCATTTTCTGAGATAAATATTATTTTCATGCATTTTCTTCCTCTATATCTCTTTTGTTACTTACTTTCAGACTCATACTATAGTATTTGTGTAGTAGTAAGTTTGGCCTCACTAAAACGGAAAGTCTGGCCTTTGCTCTTAACTTCTGGGAGATTACCTGGGCCCTTGGAACATTTAGCCTAACAGCATGGAATGCCTTTGTTTGCCTGGATCATACTGGATAACCTAATGATGTGAGTTAGGACAGGGCCTGTGTATACTCATTAAGTCTTACAGGAGGGGCTGACCATGCCAGAAAGACTTAAACACTGTGATTTAGGGAATGGGCTTAGGAACATTTGCTGTCAGTTGACCTGGAGACATAAACCCTAGGCAATCAGTCAATCGATCAATCAATCAATCACTTGTATCTATGTGAAAGAAGCTTTAATAAAAGCTCTGGACGTGAAATCTTGGTAAACTTGCCCAATTTGTTGTGCTCAATGTGTATGGTCACACATCTATTCCAGGAAAGCAACAAGTTCTGACTCCATGGGGAAAGGATAACCGCCATTCTGCATTTGGTACTTCTCCTGGACTCCACCCCATATGCTTCTTTCCTTGGCTCATGTTAAACTGTATCCTTTCCCTGTAATAAACTATGAGTATAGTAGCTTTCATTGAATTTTATAAATTCTTCTACAGAATTACTGAAACTTAGGATGATTTTGGGACTCATCCAAACTTGCAGTTGGTGTTAAAAGTGAGGGCAATCTTGGGAACTGTGCCATCCAACTTTGTAGTTGGTCCAAACTCTTTGAAGCATTTGTCATAGACTTTGAGGTAATGTTTTCTGTATTAGTCAGAGAAAATTTTAATCCAGGTCTGGAATTTTCATCAGAAATAGGACAGAGCCTTCCTAAATTTCCTCCTTTTCTTTTTCTACTTTGAGCTTAAAACTTGTTTCCCATTCAGTGAAATAATCATCTGAAAGTATTAGGGAAGTGCATTAGAAATTTATGTTATTTCAGCCCATTGAGTGTGTGTGTGTGTATGTGATTGAAACTACCATGCCATGTAGTTGATGTTGATATGTCCCTGTACATTCAGCTCAACTTAGATAAGCATCTGACTGGAATATCAATTAGTGTAAGCACAGCTTAAACTTAGAAATCCATCCCTTCAGATCACTCACCTACAGTGATACACTGCTATGATGTGTTGCAACTCTCTGTGGCCCAGGTCAATAGGCCCAGTTTCTCCAGGCAGCTGTCCCTGCACTGAGAATCAAACTTGCAGGGATGTTTCAAATACCTGAGCTTATAAACTGGGCTGCAACTGTTGCTTTGAATGTAAAGATTCCTGGTGACAAAACAGATGACAAATGGAGCTTTTGTATTCCTGGTTTTTTGTTTTTTTTTTTGTCCATTTCCTACTCTAGTCTCGTCATTGGTTAGCCCAAACATCTGTTCATGGGACAATATCTGAGAATAGTCAGAGGTGCTGTTAAGTAGGTAAAAGAGGACAAGATGAATGAATAGCCTAAAGGCTGAGCTTAGCATGTAAGGTGGCAAGAGTACAAAGTATAGGAGTCAAGGGACCTGTACTCCAGTCATAGATTTGTCTTCACTTTAATTTCTATCCCTAGTCAAATTACTTAACCCCTATAAACTAGGTTTTCCTCATTTGTAAAAGAAGGCCAACAATGTGTATTTTCTCTAGTAAAAATAAACTGAAATGAAATACACTGCAATAGTTTGAAAAATAAGGTGCATTATATGGGTGGCAGGAGCTATTATTTTTTCCACACATGAAAAGCATAATTTCTGGACTGGTTAGTAATATGATGAAAATCACATTTTTGGAAGATGAATTTGGCACCCATGCAAGAAGAAATGAAGTAGGAATGTAACAAGTGAATTAGGGTGGTGCATGAAGTGGTGACTCCAAAAAGAGAAAACGGGTACAATCCTAGGGATATTTCAAGTAATGAATCAATGGAACATGATAACTAATTGGATGTGAGTTGAAGGAGAAGAGTAGTCTAAGCTAATCTCAGAGTTTCCACTTTTGTGACTCAGAAGAATGCTCTCACAGATACAATGAATTTTGAAAAAATCAGAGAAGGCTAAAAACCAAAAAGGAGAGGCAAGGAGAAAGAAAAAGGAAAATAATAAAAGATATGGAGACATCTTCCCAACATCGTTTACATCTCCAGTTTTTTAAAAAAATATCTTCCAAAGTTTAGAATTGTATGTGCATTCTGTAAGTCATTTTCTCTTTTCTCTATAAAGGACTGCTCAAAGCCTATATAACTTGTTTAAAAAGTGAGTGCCCTAATGCTTCAGGAATTAAGGAAAGATTGTAACTCTGCTTTAAAAAGCTGCATTTAAAGATTTCTATCAAGGTGTTTTATATCAGACTAAAAGTGCCTTTTTATCTAAACAATAGCAGATTAGATATGCATGGAATGACAAGCTTATCTCATGCTTTCCTTTCCATTTTGAAAGGGCTGAATTAAAACACCATTTAGAAATGTGAATTATTTTCTTTTAAGAAATCATTGTAGGGAAAAATAAAAATGTAAGGTCTTTGAAATAAGGTATAAATACTGTTAGGGATATTTCGTTTTGATTATAATTCTCATTCTCTGAATTGTTTGTTATTCTCATTCACTGTTGTGGGCAGAGATTGTGGTGAAAAAAGACTGTAACAGGACCCACTTAAAATGTAATGGGGAAAAAATCACCTATTATTATAAAGTAGTCTTACTCTTTGAAGCATGTAACCCCCATTATATTAATGGAGTAATGTTAACACACTGAATATAGTAGACTTCTTTTGCTGCAAATAGAATGTTTCATCTTTTGTCTTTAAAGTACTACTAATAATGTATAACGACCTTGCAGGGTCTGAAAATTAATGTACAAAAAAGTTGGAAAGCTAGTTTCCCCTATAAATGTATTAGTGATAAACTTGGTATTTTTCTTAGGGTTCTCAAAATAATCTAGCCTCATTATGTCTCAAATGGTGCTTCCAGCATCAATACCACCTGAGCCTTAGCTTTCCACAGTAAAAGTTGGGGTGAGAAAATGAAGTCCACAGAAAAATTTCCACTATGTTTTGTTACTGCATTGTAAAACTAAGTAACTTTTTTAAGTAGCCAGTAAGTAACAATCATGACTGATTCCTAATTATCTTTATCAGCCTATATAGTACACTCTCTCTCTTTTCTGTGCCAAAGACAAACACATATACATACCCTGATAAAACTTTACCTGAAGCATGGAATCTGACATAGTTGTCTTCTTCCTCTACTTTCTTGTAAAAGATTCTCACTCCTTAGAACTTGTAGTTCTTAGAATGTAGTGGTTCCCTTCCTTTTTACCTCTCCTAGTACTCAGCTGTCTCCTTCATAAACCTGTTTTATCCTTCCATCCATCATGGAGAATACCATGCTTTTCCTAGGGTAAGTTCTTTCCTCTCTGTGCACTCTCTTTCTCTGATCACCCATTCCCTCATCTTTAATAACCATCTCTATTTAGATGAAAACCAGCTCTATATCTGGAACTTCTGTCCTGATACATCTTGTATTTCCAGCTACTTCATAGACATTTCAAACTGGACTTGACAAGTTCTCCTGAGACCAGCTTTTATTTACAAATAGTCTCTCTATTAATAGCACTAATATATATTCTTTTCAGAAGCCTTTGTTAATTCCTTGCACTCTCCCCACACTGAATCAGTCCAATCACAAAAAATTTTTTCCATATTGCTAATTTTTCCCATTTCTATCTTTCTTGTCTTCAACTCTGTCCTTCTTCAGGCTCTCATTATTGTTTCTGAATATTTACTCACCCTCAACATAATTTGTTTATGGCTCTGTAAGAAACAGAAAGATGAAGAAATTGTGAACTTTATCAACGCAGTAATCTAGAAGGATGGACAAGATATGCCAAACAAAGTGATAAGAAAGGGCAATATTGTTTATATCCTAAGTTAAGGAAGATCAACACTATAGAGTGGGTGACAGGGGAAGATTTCACCAAATGATAATATTTGAGGTAGAGTGGTGGGTAAATTGAGGCCATAGCCTTTCTAGGTGAAAGCAATTGAATAATCCAAGGTGGAAAAACAGGAAGTCCCACTCAGAATGGGGCATAACAGATGTGTATGACTGCAATGAAAAAATGGATGGGAGCCTCTGTGGAGAGCTCTCTCTGATGGTCAAATACACTAGGATTTTATTCTGTGAAAGTCAAGAGCCATTGGATGTGATTGATAAGTGCAAATTTGGAGTCAGATGATTTATCTTCATGGCTTGCTTCTACTATTTTCTGTATAAATGACCTGGTCTAAGATGTTTCAGTATTCTATTACAATTATTTTCTCCTTTCAAAGTGAAAATAACCATATTATTCTTGCTTATGTCACAGGGCTAAGTAAATATTTGAAAGGGAAATATTTTAAAAATTTCAAAATGCCATGGATATATCTACCATGATGATTTTGATGGTCTTGAGTGAAGCTATTAGAGCACAGGGATATTAACTATGACAGATGCTCCTTAAACTGGTATAATCTTTGTCTTGACAAAGATGAAAGGATGATTATTTTTTATTTTCTTGTAATATGATTTATTTAGTGAGCATTTCCCCCCAACTATGTTCTATATGTGCCTAATCAATGGATGAATTTGAAGACTATGAAAATAAGGATTATAATCAATTCCATAGCTGGCCATCCTCTATATAAACCAAAATATTTAAAATATTGTTTAAGGAAACATTACATCAGGGAGAGGAGTTAAGATGGTGGAGGAGTAGGGGACCCCTTTTCCAGCTGGTCCCCTGAGGAGAGCTGGATAGCTACCAGACCATCCTGAACATCCACGAATCAGCCTGAGACGCTAGAAGATACATCTGGATCTCTACAAATGAACATCTCCAGCGATGAGTATTGAGGTACGAAGTGGGGAGCTGTGAAGCCGCGCACTGATATCGGAAGATAAACGGAAGGGGGAGGGAGCTGCCACGTTTGGGCACCAGGAAGCGGTAGCCACCTGCACTGGGGAGCCAGCAGACTTGTGGACTGGCACCCACAAAAGAGCAGACTAAGACCGTGAGCTGGGGAATGCACACGACCAGTGTGAAAACCGGAGCTCCGGAGTGTGCCCGAACCACACTGAAACGGAACTCCATAGCGTGCAGGGGCAGCTGGCAGCAGGTGGTATTAGAAACACAAAGGAAAGAGACAAGCCGGCCCTGGAAGTGAGGGCTAGAATGCTGACAGTGGGGCACACAACCCAGGACGCTGCAGGGTTAAGCAGCACCAACAGAAACAGAGTTAAAGTGGCCAGAACATCAGTGGAGAACGGTCCACGATCCCTCTGTTCTGAGACAGAGGCTGAGATTCGGCTACTGCTGCTCTGACTCTCAGAAGAGGCACAGCAAACCACCAGGGAAAGCCGCCAGAGAACAAGGTCCTGGAAATACCGGCTCACAGTGTGCCCATCCACATCCCCCCCTCACAGGGGACAGGGAGACTCTACCCAAACAGGGTTGCCTGAGTATTGGTGTGGCAGGCCCCTCCCCCAGAAGGCAGGCTGAAAAATCAAGAAGCCCACATCCCTAAGGTCCATATAGAACAAGTGTGCACTGCCTGGGTCCTGGTCGATAATTTGGGCTCTGGACAACCCTGCAATCTCTCCTCATCAGAATGACAAGAAGGAAAAATCCCACCCCCCCAGCAAAGAAAAGACAATGAGCCTGTGGCCTCTGCCACAGAACTAATGGATACGGATATAACCAAATTATCAGAAATGAGATTCAGAGTAACAATGGTCAAGATGATGTGTAGACTTGAAAAAAGTATTAACTAAAATGTTAATGAGAATATAGAATCTCTAAGGGTGGAAATGAGAGCGAATCTGGTAGAAATTAAAAATTCTATGGACCAAATGCAGTCAAAACTATATGCTCTGACGGCCAGGGTGAATGAGAAGAAGAACCTATCGGCAAATTGGAGGATGAGTTAGCAGAAGAGAAAGCTAAAAGAGACACTTGGCTCAAAAAAAANAGTTAGCAGAAGAGAAAGCTAAAATAGACACTTGGCTCAAAAAAAACCATGCTCAGGAATGTAGGTTACGGGAGATTACTGACTCAATGAAACGTTCCAATGTCAGAATCATCAGCATCCCCAAGGGGATGGAGAAAAACAGAGGTCTAGAAGAGATATTTGAACAAATTGTAGCTGAAAACTTCCCTAATCTAGCAAAGGAAACAGGCAATCGTGTCCAAGAGGTGGAGAGAACCCCTCCCAAGCTCAACCACGACAAACCTACGCCACGTCACGTCATAGTGAAATTTGCAAATATAGATCCAAGGATACAGTATTGAAAGCGGCCAGGGCAAAGAAATTTCTCACGTACCAAGACAAAGGTATCGGAATTACATCAGACCTGTCTAAACAGACCTGGAATGAGAGGAAGGGATAGGGGGGCATTTTTAAAGCTCTTTCATTTCAGAGAAAAACATGCAACCAAGGATCCTTTATCCAGCAAGGCTGTCATTCAGAATTGATGGAGAGATAAAGACCTTCCAGAATCGCCATTGACCAATTTCGTAACCACGAAACCAGCCCTACAGGGGATATTAAGGGGGGTTCTATAAAAGTAAAAAGGCCCCAAGAGTGATACAGAACAGAAAGTCACAATCGATAGAAACAAAGACTTTACTGGCAACGTGGCATCATTAAAATCATGTCTCTCAATAATCAGTCTCAATGCAAATGGCCTAAATGCCCCCATAAAACGCCACAGGGTTGCAGATTGGATAAAAAGACATGACCCATCCATTTGCTGTCTACAAGAGTCTCATTTGGAACCTAAAGATACATTCAGACTGAAAGTAAAGGGATGGAATACCATCTTTCACGCCAATGGACCTCAAAAGAAAGCTGGGGTAGCAATTCTCATATCAGACAGATTGGATTTTAAACTAAAGACTATAGTTAGAGACACAGAAGGGCACTATATTATTCTTAAAGGATGTATCCAACAAGTGGATATGACAATTATAAATATATATGCCCCCAACAGGGGAGCAGCAAGATACACAAGCCAACTCTTAACCAGAATAAAGAGACATATAGATAAAAA
>NC_048220.1:60006785-60007023 GCF_002007445.2 Ailuropoda melanoleuca | reverse complement strand
AAAAACCAAGTGGGATTCATACCTGGGATGCAAGGGTGGTTCAACATTTGCAAATCAATCGGTGTCTTAGATTTTACCCAGAAAGAAAAAATTTTAAATCATATGATTCCTTCAATAGACGCATAAAAAGCATTTGACAAAATATAGCATCCTTTCCCGATTAAAACCCTTCAGAGTGTAGGGATAGAGGGCACATTCCTCAATCTCATAAAAACCATCTATGAAAAGCCCACAGCAA